>NC_086444.1:700256704-700431704 GCF_028390025.1 Pseudophryne corroboree | reverse complement strand
CTCAATCGGTGCTGCAGAGTCATCCGCACTCTTCTGTCCGGTCTGCAGCTTTGGTATAATCCCCATGGTCCTTACGGAGTCCCCAGCATCCTCTAGGACGTAAGAGAAAATAATATTTTAAACCTACCAGTAAATCTTTTTCTCCTAGTCCGTAGAGGATGCTGGGCGCCCGTCCCAGTGTGGACATATTTCTGCAAGGCTTGTATATAGTTATTGCTTACATAAGGGTTATGTTACAGTTAAGATCAGTCTTTGGTTGATGCTGTTTTGTTTATACTGTTAACTGGTTGCCTAAATTCCATGTTATACGGTGTGGATGGTGTGGGCTGGTTTGAATCTTGCCCTTAGATTAACAAAAATCCTTTCCTCGTACTGTCCGTCTCCTCTGGGCACAGTTCTTTAACTGAGGTCTGGAGGAGGGGCATAGAGGGAGGAGCCAGTGCACACCCATCTAAAGTCTTTAGAGTGCCCATGTCTCCTGCGGAGCCCGTCTATACTCCATGGTCCTTACGGAGTCCCCAGCATCCTCTACGGACTAGGAGAAAAAGATTTACCGGTAGGTTTAAAATCTTATCATTTCTAACATTAGGGACATTAGTATTACTGAAAAAAGGGGTTGCATCAGTTTTACTTGTGTGACCTGCCGCTTTCTAATCCCAGGAAATATGTTTTATGTTTTATCATCCCCGTACTGGTAAACCTTTACATATTCTTTTAAGACTTACCTGCAATACAAAGTTTGCTGTTTATCAAATGATTTGCTCCTGTGGGCTATCATATGTGGGTAAGACTGAGCGCTCTTTTATAGCCCATCATTCTTCCATCTAAGCAGCAGTTGCCACTGGTACTAGCAAGCAGCCTGTGGCCAGGCACTTTCCCCTTGTATACCATAGTCTTACCTCTCTCCGTTATCGATACGTGGTAGTAATCGTGGTCTACACCTACTTCATTGTGAGGTGAGATGGATATTTCACCTTGGAACTTTGGCCCCTGAAGAGTAAAATTAACAATCCGGCATTAATATGTTATCTATTAATTCTTGAAATGTTCTATTTATTTCAGTTTCTGTATATCTAACCTATGATTGTCTTTTTGTATTGCTCTTTTTATATTGTGAGCTGCTATTTGTGTATTTTCATGTATTTATAGCTATTATGATATAATTCACTGTTTATAATGAAGTTGTACTATTAGTTTGTCTCTTTATCCTGTTTAGACATTACTATGGTGATGGTACACGTCAGATGGCGTCCCGCTATTGGCTCACCAAAATGACATCATTTTTGTTGCGACGCGCCCGGATGTGCAGTCCCACCGCGGATTGGAGCCTCACCAGGGGTCTTTTCCTTCTTAAGGTAAGCTGTTTTTGTTTTGCAGTTTATCCTGATGAAAATGCCATGATATTAAAGGCATTGAAACTTTGCTCCACAAGCTGTCTCGCAACTGTGTTATTATTGGAGTGCTGCACCTCATGCTGTCTATCAGTTACATACATACATACATATGTACAGGGCGGTTTCTAGACAGTTTGGCTCCCAGTGCAAACATTAAGAAATGCATCCCCCCCACATAGACATTATAAAATGCGCCTCCCCCCATAAACATTCTAAAAAGTTAAGTTTTGCGCGCACCCCTGGAGAGTAGCCGTGAACTCACTAAAATTGGCATAGCCTCACTAAAATGAGCATGGCCTTGCAGGAAAACACTGCCTTACACCCCATTTGTTGACCCTGCACTAACAGACCTCGGCCACCACAGGAAAGAAAAAATTCCACTACATTAAGCCCCACACAGTAATGCCCCTTGCACCATATTCTGTCCCACGCAGTAATGTCCCCTGCACCATAATAAGTCATACACAGTAATGACCCTGACACTTTATTATGCCCCACACAGTACTGCCCAGGACAACTTATTATGCCCCATAGTTATGCCCCTGACATCTTAATATGCCCAATTGTTAGTATCTTTTAACTTCTTGTTCGTTGTTAGGGGGTTTCACACCGCGGGTCATCTCCCGTTTTGCCCTGCATACGTACTGTCATATACCGATACACATACATATATACTGTCACAGTCAAACACATACACACATTACCATACCTCCCAACTGTCCCAATTTTCGTGGGACAGTCTTGTATTTTTTGTGGACTGTCCCACCTGTGCGCTGCAGTGTCTGGGCAGTTGGGAGACCTCCTGTCACTGCTCTGCCGTGGTGAATAGATGCACAGCATCTATTCACGGGAAGCAGAAAGGTAGGGGGAATGTCATCACAGTGACGAAAAATGGGAGGCATGGCTCGCGATGACGGTATTCGCCATGCCCCCATGCCTTGCGCGCCCAGCAGTCCAGAGTCTGATTTTCAGAATGTTTGGAGGTATGCATTACATACATACTGTCACACATACATGGTCATACTGTCGAAGTCAGAAAATAACACATACAAACAAAACACAGAGTGGCGTTTCCCAGTGGTGGCGTAATTACGCAATTGACATATGGAGACGCACCATGCGTATTACTGCGCACTGTACATAGAATCGAACGGCGTGTGTGTTGCCACGTGGTGAGTGTATATATGGTAAAATGTGCAATCACTGAGAAATGCCATAAAGACACACACAATCATATATCTATATACCACACATAGGGGGTCATTCCGAGTTGTTCGCTCGTTGCCGATTTTCGCTATGCTGGGATTAGTTGCAAATTGCGCATGCGCAAGGCACGCAGGGCGCATGTGCTTAGTTATTTAACACAAAACTTAGCTGTTTTGCTGTGGCTTCTGCAGCGCTTTTCAGTCGCACTGGTGTTCGGTAAATGATTGACAGGAAAGGGGCGTTTCTGCGTGGTGTCAAAGTCAGAAAAATATCACGCTACACACTGCCATATATGCACCTCATGCGAGTGCCTGCTGCGTGTGCATGAGGCCTCCCGTGCGTGCGCATACTCTCAGGTGCGTGCACCCGCAGGCGCACGGTATGCGCATTTACGGTAGAGTTTGTGTGCGTCTAGCGGGCGACTCAATCGTAAAATATTTTAGTCATATAATGTATTTTGTAGATTATGGTCCCTTTGATAGAATCTGAAAGTTTAGTTAATGTAGTATGTTCAGAGACAAAGAGATCCCTCTTTGTATGATACGAAGGGTCAGACAGGGGTTACACAGTGGTGTTTAGTATCCATCGGAAGAGAATATAATTAGCAATATTCCGGTGTTGGTTTGAAGCGGATTAATCGCTCGTGCGTATAGTTATGGACATAAGAAGTTTATGGACATTTACTATATTTGCACTTTATTACCCATGCGGCGGGAAACCCAGTTTCCCACCCACCTGAGCAGTTAGGAATAGTCACAGCCCACCTGTATGAACCAACCTATGACCTTTTGTTATAATGCGAAGACGAATTCCTGTGTCCAATGAACAATAAGAATGTAGGGACCATTGTATTGTATTGTGTGTAGTGTATAAAAGGACAAGCCGATCTGGGCCAGCTCTCTACTCTCTTCAACGGTTCTCATTGCTGATAATCGGGAGCTGGATATCCAGAAAAGGCGCTTGCGATTGTTTCCCCTGGTGCGTAAGTTCTCTGCAACCATATTATCTCTTATTTAATGTTATAAGCCATTCTCTCTCTCCTTCCCCCCTTTAAATGTAATTGTATCTTTATTGTATTTTATGTGTAGTGATTCGGTTAGGTATTTTATGTTATCTTGGTAGTGTATAACTTGTATTGTATTATTCTTTTGCAATTGAACGTTCATTCATTTCCTTAAAAGGCGTTAGACCCTTAGACCGGTATTTGAGTGTTTATTATATTGCTAAGGGGTTCTCAGAGCGTCACATACGCTCATACAGCTTTTAAACTAACAAGGTTACACTGTGTTGCATTTACACCTTATCACTGCACAAGGGTTTACAGTATAAGTACATTGCACATGGTATAGTTATAAAGGTTTAACTCTGTGAGCGTCAGCGCCGCTTGTGATCTCCTCGTGGTCTCGAGCGTCCGCTACGCTGATAGCGTATTATTACGTTAGTCGGCAGCCTATAGCGTGCTTGCCTTTACGCTCTAAGCAGTGAGCGAACGTGCCGCTCATGCGTCTCGTCCACGGCTAAGCGTTCGTTACGCTACGTGCGTACTCTTACGGTATTTCCATACGCCAATTGCGTACTGTGTTCTTTAACCTTTTAGAGTGTTTTATACAAGGTATAGAATAGGCATTGTCAATTGAGGGCTCCTCCGGTCTTCACATATCTGCACTAGGTTATTTCAGCAGACATTATCGGTCAGCAAAAGGCAGGAGGTAATATTCATCGTAGTGCTGACCATATAAGCGTCTGCTTCACTTAGTAAGAAGTGATGAAGGAATCCAGAACCGAAGGTAGGAACAGTACGTTATTGTCTTTTAAAACCTGTTTAGTTTCTGTTTTGCGAACGTAAGCAATAAGCATACACATCTGTATTTCTTGTTTTCGTGCCTCATTCTCCTGATTGCCACATACTAGTGATAAACGTGTTGAGACATTTGTTGTTATTAATAGTTAAAAGTAATATTTAAGGGAATAATTGTAAAAGGCACGCACACAATCTCGCCTAGAATACAAGGGAGATTTGAGTGGTGGTCAGTGAAGGATTACTGTTAAAAATCATTCACATTGATAAACGTGTAGTGTGTAACTGTGGACGTACTTGGTCTGTGTACACGTGTCCTTACAAGGGCAGGGCGTACGCAGCAAGGGTCGACGCACGGAGCGTGTATTACGCAACGGAGCGTACGGATACGCCCACATGATGCAAACCGCACGATAGTATTGTTTAGTAAGCGATAAGAAAGTAACGCGAAAATAACACAAATCTATCTCAAATCCAAAAGTTTAAAAGTTAAAAGGAAAAGACTTTCTCTGTTGCAATTCTTCTGGGTTAAGCTAATACCGAATGAAAGGATTTCTGCGCAGAAATAAAAATTAAAGTGTACATGTGGTAAGAGTGTGTGTGTATATATAAGATTTCTCTTTTATTACGGAAGTGGGAACCATAGGCCAGTAGAAAGAGATACACCAGCGAGAGTGATATCGTGGGGTGGCTTGGGAGGCGTCCCTTGTTAGACTCGACACATTAATGAGCAGTAGAGTCTGCTGTACATAAAAGACCCGGAGGTCACAGACCAGGAGGTCACGGACCAGGAGGTCACAGAACAAGAGGTTCAGGTACAGCAGACTAGAAGTAGAGAGCACAACCGAAGAGGGGTTGGTGCGAGACCCATATAGGCCAAAGAAGCTCAAGGCTGAAGGAATTCGCAGCAGACATTTTCGATTCCACTGATCGTTCCGCACATAAGATTAGTTGCTTGTGTGCAGATACGATTGTACCGCATGTGATTGTGTGCATTAGCGTGTCTTGAATTCAAAAGAACGCTACTTGCACATTGTTAACGTGATTTGTGTAATTTTTTTTATTTTAAGGGAAGTAGCCTGATCACTCAGGGACATTCCAGCGACTGACATTTGCTGGGGAGGATAAGACACTCCCACACGCCCGAGCAAGTAGATGTACTTAGGTGCCCTAGGCTGGGTACGGAACCTCTGGGAACTTTGGTCGCCGTATTGGCCAGCGTGGACGGGAGTTAAGTGGGCGGACTTCGGAGCAAAACCCCCACCGCAGCCTTACCCCGAGCATCTTGGTTTTTGTAAGGGTTGCCGGAGACCTTGATTGGAAGTCAGAGGTAGTGAAAGCAACGCCTGCAGAGATGGGGGCCAGTTGTTCAGGTAAGGGGCGATCAACCCAGGTTCAGGTTGATTTGGTAAACCTACCAATCGGGTCGGCAAGGTATATCATGTGTGAGAAATATGGTCATCACACAGAAATGTTGTGCAATGAATGGGAAAGGATGACTGTGCATGACGGGGAAAAGTTTCCCCGGGTAGGTAGTTTTAACCCAGAAGTGTTACAGAATTTAAGGAGAAGAGTGTGCCTGATTAAATCTTCAAAAAGGCGTATTAAACATTATGATTATTTAACATTGTGGCAACAGGAAGGTGAAATACAAAGGGGGTTGGCGCAAGCCACTGGATCTAACCCTATCAGGAAACTGATAGCCACTGCTCCCCCATCACCATACATACCTGGAGAGAAATTGGTTGCAGAGAATGGCACTCAGGGTCATGTTAAATGTGTAGAAGTTAAGGATAATTAAACCAAAGTAATTAATGCTAACACTAATCCGTGCAAGTTGTACCCTGTTTTGAACTTTCCCCAGGATTGTGACCAAGAGGATGAGCCCACAACAATATCAGCACTCTCCCTAGCAGCCACCATATCAGAAACAGCAGTAGGCACGACTCAACCCGTAAGATTAGCATCAAAGGCCCCTAGCGGAGGGACAGGTGAGGTCGTATCG
Source organism: Pseudophryne corroboree (assembly GCF_028390025.1). Taxonomy (NCBI): domain Eukaryota; kingdom Metazoa; phylum Chordata; class Amphibia; order Anura; family Myobatrachidae; genus Pseudophryne; species Pseudophryne corroboree. Next base: position 700,425,301 of record NC_086444.1, on the reverse strand, counting down.
ACTGGTAAGTATGGCACCATGCACTACGCTGAAACCATTTCACCAAGTATTGTAGAATCTAGACAGACAGATGTTATTAGACTCAATCCCGTTAGGGTAATAGCAGTGCCAAATGGGAAGACTGATACTTCAGGGGCAACCCCTATCAGAAACATCGCCATGCACTGTCCCTTTTCCCGAACGGAATTGAGGTCAATGATGTCTGAATTCCCTGATCCTAGAAAAGACTTAGCTGCATGTCAAAAGTATATTAGAGAGCTAGGAAATTCTGCAGAGCCAAATAACAAAGATTGGAGGACAGTTTTGAGGGCATGTTTACCCCCCAGTGTTGATCCGTTAAAGTTTATCGCTGATTGCAAGTTAGATGAGGAAGTACCACTAACAGATGAGTATAATCAGGATAATGTAAAGAGAATCAACTTACAGTTAGGGGTATATTTTCCTGCAGTAGTAAAGTGGAATAAAATCTTTACAATAAAACAAAAAGAAGGTGAATCCACATCAGAGTATTTTCACCGGGCTCTGCAGGATATGGCTAGGTACACTGGTATAGATGACATTAAAACAAATGTACACCACAGGGAAGTAGTTGTTTCAGTATTAATGGACGGTCTAAAAGAGGTTTTAAGGAATAGAATACAAACCACTAGGCCTGATTGGAGAGGTATGTCGGTGGATGCATTGGGAGAGGCTGCTGCTGGGCATGATCGGAATATCATCAGACACAGGGAGTCACAGAGTGATAAGTTAATGGCTGTGAGCATACAGGCCCTCACTACCCGGCCACCTCAGCCCAGAACTGTGACCCCTGTGGGTAAGTCAAGAGGTATAAAATGTTATAGTTGTCACAGAGAGGGACACATGTCACGTGATTGTAAAGTAAGACCAATACAAAATTCATATCAACCCTATAGACAACGACCTGATACGAGACACTGGGATCAAGGACCGAAAGGGCGGAGTTATGAGCCACATGCAGGGGAAACAAAAAGGTATCCCCCAAGAAGAGACTGGCAAATCTCTGATAGTTCCCATCTACCCCCACCACAAGTAATTGCTGCCAGCGCGATTCAGGGAGGTCACCATACCCAATAGGGGTGTGGCCACACCTGTAATCTGCAGCCAGTGAAATTGATTGCAAGTCTTGGAAGTGAACCCGAGATCACAATTGATGTAGCTGGTAAATCATTAAATTTCCTTGTAGATACGGGGGCGGCCAAATCAGTGATAAATTCGACAGTGGGCATGAGAACCACTGGTAAAACAATTCCAGCCATGGGAGTAACGGGAGTAGTACAGCACTACCCTGTTAGCAAACCAGCAGAGATTACAATAGGGCCCTTGCATACCAAGCATTCCTTTTTGCTGGCTGCATCGGCACCGACTAATCTTCTGGGAAGAGATTTATTGTGTAAAATGGGGTGCGTCATTTATTGTACTCCTGAGGGTGTATTCTTAGACATACCTGAGAATCACGCTCAGGAAGTACGAGACATGCTAGACTCCCCATCAAAATTAATGTCACAGACCGTTATGATAAATAGGAGTTCATCCCAGGTAGAAGAAATGACATCCCAAATACCAGAGTCACTTTGGACTAAAGATGGACAAGACACTGGATTAATGGCAAACGTAGCTCCAGTAGTTGTGCAAGTAAAAGATGGTAGGATAGCTCCAAAAATCCCACAATACCCTCTGAAGCCAGAGGTGGAGTTAGGAGTATACCCCGTAATAGAGCGCTTGCTACAACAGGGCATTCTGGTAAGAACGTCCAGCACTGCCAATAGTCCCATCTTCCCTGTGAAAAAGAGTGGGGGGAGGGGTTACAGGCTAGTGCAGGATCTAAGGGGGATTAACAAAATAGTTGAGTCAGTTCCCCGTAGTGCCAAATCCAGCTGTCATCCTAATGCAAATCCCTCCCACTGCGAAATTTTTCACTGTTATTGACCTTTGCTCCGCCTTCTTCTCGGCACCTCTACACCCTGACAGCCAATATTTGTTTGCATTCACATACAGAGGAGTCCAATAAACATGGACTCGATTACCACAAGGTTTCATAGACAGCCCAAGTATATTTTCACAGGCTTTGCATGATTGTTTACAGTCTTTACAACCAGAGAGTGGATCAGTATTGATCCAATATGTGGATGATTTACTACTATGTTCAGATTCACTGGAAGCGTCCCTGAAAGATACGAAACAGCTCCTGTTTCATCTTTCAGACACAGGACACAAGGTTTCCAAAGACAAGTTGCAATTATGCCAGACTAAAGTAAAATATCTGGGACACTGTCTGACACAAGGACTGAGACACCTGACCGCTGATAGAATTCAAGCAATTCGAGACATGACTCTGCTACAAACCCAGCAACAGATCAGAACGTTTCTAGGAATGTGTGGGTATTGCCGTAACTGGATCCCAGGTTTTTCCATTCTAGCATTACCTTTGCAGGAGATGGTCTGATCAAACAAACCTGATCGGATTTCGCATACAGACGAATCCGAGATGGCATTTGAGAGACTTAAACAGTGCCTAACACAGGCACCAGCATTAGGTATGCCAGACTATGGAAAACCCTTTGAGCTGTACGGAACAGAAAGTGCTGGTTGCGCGGCAGGCGTCCTAACCCAAAAGCACGGTGATGCCAGCAGGCCGGTAGCCTACTACAGCGCTCAGCTAGATACGGTAGTGCGATCCCTCCCCACATGCTTGCGAAGTGTTGCAGCGATAGCATTGCTAGTTACAAAAAGCGAAGATGTAGTGCTAGGACACAACCTCACAATCCATACACCACATGCAGTGTCAGCCTTGCTAAATTCTGCCCAAACCAGGCACGTCTCATCAGCGCGGTTTACAAGATGGGAATTGGCATTAATGGCCCCTGTAAACATCACCATAAAGAGATGCAGTGCATTAAATCCTGCAACGTATCTCCCAGGTGTGCCTGGACAGGCACAAAGGGTGGAGGATGAGAGTGATGGGGAAGGAGGATTTAATACAGGAGATGACATGCATGATTGTATGGAGTATTTGACCCAAAATTTCACGGCAAGGCCTGACATCAGTGACAACCCACTGGAAGATGTAGATCTTACTTTCTACACTGACGGTAGTTGTCACAGACAGACGGACTCGGGAGACTTGTGTACTGGATACGCAGTCGTAGATGACCAAGGCACCATAGAAGCAGAACCGCTAGGCCCACCTCGCTCAGCCCAGGTTGCTGAACTGGTTGCCCTAACCAGAGCATGTGAATTGGCTAAGGGCAAGTCAGCCAATATCTACACCGATTCTAGATACGCCTTCGGGGTAGTCCATGATTTCGGAGCCCTATGGCGCCTCAGAAATTTCATGACGGCAGCTGGTACACCGGTAGCGCATGCAGCTCACATCAAAAGGCTTCTAACAGCGATACAGGAACCCGACAGAGTGGCTGTTATCAAGTGTAAAGCACATACATATAGTCAAGACCCAGTATCACTTGGTAACAGCCGAGCAGACGAAGCTGCTAAGTTAGCAGCTGGTACCCCCAGACAGACAGACACCACACAACTGATGGTATTTAATACCGTCAACACACAGAAATTGTGTGAAATGCAAAATTTGTGTGCCACACAGGAAAAGGCAGTTTGGAGGGCAAAGGGATATGGCCAGGAGTCCTCAGGACTCTGGACAGATGGACAGGGTAAACCAGTGGCACCCAGAGCATACCTTCCAAGTTTGGCTGAAGCAGCACATGGGCTGACTCATCTAGGCAAGGAAGGGATGTGCAAGTTGGTAAGAGCATATTGGTGCGCCCCAGGATTTTCTTCCCATGCGGGAAAGAGAGCAATGTCATGCCTCACCTGCTTGAGGAAGAATATCGGAAAGGCAATACCAACAGAACCATCTCATATCCCACCTACAGGCGGTCCTTTTCAGGTAATACAGATTGATTTCATACAATTACCCCCTTGTCGAAATTTGAAGTATGTACTAGTTTGTATAGATGTGTTTTCAAATTGGGTCGAAGCATTTCCTGCGGCCACAAATACCGCAATGTTTACTGCTAAGAAAATTGTACAGGAATTTGTGTGTAGATATGGTATCCCTAGAATAATTGAAAGTGATAGGGGTACCCATTTTACAGGTGATGTCTTTCAAGGAATGTGTAAGTTGATGGGAATTGATAGTAAGCTGCACACTCCGTACCGCCCCCAGGCGAGTGCAAAGGTAGAAAGAGTGAACAGCACTATTAAAAATAAATTGAGCAAAGTTATGGCGGAAACAGGATTGACATGGCCAGAAGCTTTGCCCCTTGTATTATACAGCATCAGAACCACTCCCAGGTCCCCTCTTAATCTGTCCCCTTTTGAAATTCTGTTTGGTCGACAACCGCATGTCATGATTAACCCTCAGGATGATTTGAAGTGTAACAATGAAGTGACTGTAAAGTATTTGGTTAAGATGAGTAAACAGCTAAAGAATCAGAATGATAATTTGAAGTTAGTGATTCCTGATCTGCCAGATAGTAATTGTCATGACATTGAACCTGGGGATTATGTAATGATACGGAATTTTCTACGCTCAGGTTGCCTTATTGACAGATGGGAAGGACCATACCAAGTCTTATTGATTAGCACGACAGCATTGAAGGTTGCCGAGAGAGAGACTTGGGTTCATTCGTCCCATTGTAAGAAGGTTGCTGATCCAGAGAGGTCCCGTGATAAAGAACAGACGGTAGAGGAAGTTGTATCACTGGAGTGTCTGTTTCAGGAGGACTGAAACGGCACCTGAGCATTGAGAATAATAAGATCGGAGGCAGTTGTCGATTCCCTGTTCCCTTTTATTGTTTTTCTCCACTTCCCATCCCATCTCCCTCAATTGTTTCTTTCCCCCTTCTCATTCTTCTCCATTTCCTCCTATAAGATGGACTTGCCCCAAGAGACTGTGATCCGGATTTTCCTGTTGACCATGATGTTGACCAGAGCAGTCTGTTCCGGCGAGAGTACCATGGAGGTCGAGAGAGGTTCTGGAATGGGTTCTGATGACAGAGATGGAGGCGTAGATTTCCAAAAACAACATAATCACCGAGTAAAGGCGAGTATCAGAAAACGATCTGGTAGCATTGACAATAGAAGAAATTGTGAAGGATTGTTAGCTGAAGAGAACTGTATCTGTAGACTCTGTGAGAGTGTAGTTGAGGATGGGTGCATCAAGAAATGTCAGTCCAGTTTTAATATCCACATGGACCGGCATCCATTGAGTGACTATCATTCCTTAGTGGGTAAAGTGTTAAATCAGACAGATTGTTGGGTATGCTCTCAAGTACCTCAAGGCCATAGCAAATCAGGATTAGTACCATTCCCTTTAACTATAGGGGAGGTACTTGAGCTAAGTGGTGGGAGGCCGGTGGACAGGAGGTTTAATATCTCCAGTCCTCCTAGTTTGAAGCTCCACCAATATCATGTGGATAGATCCCTAGTATGTTTTAACATTTCCAATCCCCGAAAGCCGGGAAATTGGGAAGTGTCATGGAATAACCAAACCATGACCTTTTCATACAGAGCCGATAGAATGCCTACAGATACAGAACTTATACGCCACATAGCCGGTAGTGGAAAATATTTCCGATATAGGTATACCCTAGGAAGTAGGACCATGAGAGTTGGAGAGGTATCACCAGGATACTGTGCACATATCGTACAAACTGATACGTGTACTAAACAGATGGGAGAATTAGGGTTAGGAGATTTCATATGGAAAATGTGTAATATGGTAATGTCCTACTCCGTCCCATATGTTCTCCCCGATGATGCATATTTCATATGCGGGAGGAAGGCGTATAAGTGGCTTGCCCCAAACTCAGAAGGGTTATGTTATATTGGAAAAGTACTGCCTGAGGTAATGACCGTATCCCACACTAAAATGAAGGATATTCACCGCAGTGCCCAAGCTCCTTATACTCACACTCATTACGAACACATCGTTAAACGGCACCTAATAGAAAGAACAGAGCATCCGGCCTCTGACCTGATCAATGAATCCACCGGGATTCAATTCCTAATCGCGTTAGATATCACTCGTACCACCAGAGGAGTGATAAATTATAAATACATATCTGCGCTTGCAAATTTATTAGACAACATCACTGAAATGTATGATGACACATTCAGGTATACCGGAAGGGAGCTCCAAGCTTATAAAACACAGCTGGTTCAGCATAGGGTGATTCTCAATTATCTCACAGCTGTGACGGGCGGGTATTGTGTTACCCTAGCGACTCAGTATGGAATAAAGTGCTGCACATATATTACAAACAGCACCGAGGACCCGGTCGAGGTCATAGACAAAAAGATGGATGACATTTTGCAATTAAAATGGGAGTTCCGAAGGAAACACAATCTCACCCTTGCCGCTGTGGGTAATGAGCTGACCAGTTGGGTGTCATGGTTGAACCCACGAAATTGGTTCTCTGGTTTAGGAGAATGGACTCAAGGAATTATCATGGATGTAGGGAAATTTCTTTTGTGTACTCTGGGTGTCATCATATTGGTCGGTCTGATATTTAGATGCGTTCGGGTTTTAACAAAGTGTAAACGTAGCGCCCGAGTGATGAGTTTAAGAAGTGAAGATACTGTAATAACAACGACTGATTTGGTTTATGACCCAACGATAGAGACAATGTTGTGATGAAAATGTGATTCCACGGTCCGTTTCTTTCACCCGTTTCTCCTTTGTTTTCCTCCAAGGTACAAAGACATCCGCTTGGAAGAAGAATTTGACAACCTTTTACACAGACAACTGATGGACTATGCCATAGACCCCCCATATCCCTAGTACCTTTAATTTTACGCTAGCCCAACACTTTTTGTAAGTCTATGGACATTGAAAAAGCTTTTTGCACACCGTCTATAGCAAAAGCATCGGGTGACTACAGTCAACATGTACATCGAGACAAGACAAGACACAAGACAAGACCTCAATCGGCAAATGTATATTAAACTCACATAGTTTATCACTGCATTCACCATAATTGTTCTTTATCTTCATCTCTACAACCTTCAGATAATAACACACATAGTCGATAGGGAATATAGGCACAGATATCAGCACTCACATATTCCCCCATTCATGTATCATCAACTAAAATGTGCTCCCCCATTTTGTTGCAACCAAAAGCCGAAAAGAGCTCGGTAAAGTTTGACAGCCCATCCACAGACCCGTACCACGGGATAAGAAGGAATTCAAATGTATACTTCGCAATACCTCGAAGCTTGATTTAAAACACGTATGGCGCGATGATACATGACCCCCCAAACATGGATTCATACACACATGCTTCTGCTATCTCACTAGGTCATACCCTTTTCCTACCTTCTCCTCTCCTCCCCTACCCAATCATAGAAATGTATTATACATGACATATATTTTTCTCTTTTTGAACTGTTTTAGGAAGTGGCAGTTATTGGTGACTGCCAAAGGGTGGACTGTCAAAGTCAGAAAAATATCACGCTACACACTGCCATATATGCACCTCATGCGAGTGCCTGCTGCGTGTGCATGAGGCCTCCCGTGCGTGCGCATACTCTCAGGTGCGTGCACCCGCAGGCGCACGGTATGCGCATTTACGGTAGAGTTTGTGTGCGTCTAGCGGGCGACTCAATCGTAAAATATTTTAGTCATATAATGTATTTTGTAGATTATGGTCCCTTTGATAGAATCTGAAAGTTTAGTTAATGTAGTATGTTCAGAGACAAAGAGATCCCTCTTTGTATGATACGAAGGGTCAGACAGGGGTTACACAGTGGTGTTTAGTATCCATCGGAAGAGAATATAATTAGCAATATTCCGGTGTTGGTTTGAAGCGGATTAATCGCTCGTGCGTATAGTTATGGAGATAAGAAGTTTATGGACATTTACTATATTTGCACTTTATTACCCATGCGGCGGGAAACCCAGTTTCCCACCCACCTGAGCAGTTAGGAATAGTCACAGCCCACCTGTATGAACCAACCTATGACCTTTTGTTATAATGTGAAGACGAATTCCTGTGTCCAATGAACAATAAGAATGTAGGGACCATTGTATTGTATTGTGTGTAGTGTATAAAAGGACAAACCGATCTGGGCCAGCTCTCTACTCTCTTCAACGGTTCTCATTGCTGATAATCGGGAGCTGGATATCCAGAATAGGCGCTTGCGATTGTTTCCCCTGGTGCGTAAGTTCTCTGCAACCATATTATCTCTTATTTAATGTTATAAGCCATTCTCTCTCTCCTTCCCCCCTTTAAATGTAATTGTATCTTTATTGTATTTTATGTGTAGTGATTCGGTTAGGTATTTTATGTTATCTTGGTAGTGTATAACTTGTATTGTATTATTCTTTTGCAATTGAACGTTCATTCATTTCCTTAAAAGGCGTTAGACCCTTAGACCGGTATTTGAGTGTTTATTATATTGCTAAGGGGTTCTCAGAGCGTCACATACGCTCATACAGCTTTTAAACTAACAAGGTTACACTGTGTTGCATTTACACCTTATCACTGCACAAGGGTTTACAGTATAAGTACATTGTATATGGTATAGTTATAAAGGTTTAACTCTGTGAGCGTCAGCGCCGCTTGTGATCTCCTCGTGGTCTCGAGCGTCCGCTACGCTGATAGCGTATTATTACGTTAGTCGGCAGCCTATAGCGTGCTTGCCTTTACGCTCTAAGCAGTGAGCGAACGTGCCGCTCATGCGTCTCGTCCACGGCTAAGCGTTCGTTACGCTACGTGCGTACTCTTACAGTATTTCCATACGCCAATTGCGTACTGTGTTCTTTAACCTTTTAGAGTGTTTTATACAAGGTATAGAATAGGCATTGTCAGTGGCAACTCAGCGTTTTGCCAGCGTTTGCTAAAAAACGCAGGCGTGTCAGGGAAAAACGCGGGAGTGTCTGGAGAAACGGGGGAGTGGCTGACCGAACGCAGGGCGTGTTTGTGACGTCAAACCAGGAATTAAACGGACTGAGCTGATCGCAATCTGTGAGTAGGTCCGGAGCTACTCAGAAACTGCTGAGAATTATTTATTAGCCGTTTTGATAATTTTTCGTTCGCTAATCTGCTATGATACACTCCCAGAGGGCGGCGGCCTAGCGTGTGCAATGCTACTAAAAGCAGCTAGCAACCCAACCTTTGATTTCTGCTTTAGACATAAGTGCATAAATACGGTATATACAGTGGCACATATACATACCTCCCAACATTTTAAAATCTTGACTCCTGCGCATGTGACCATCACTGAGAGGGCATGCCCATCACTCTGTGAGCTGCTGGTGTGCCCCCAGTCCCTCTGTCTCCATTGAATAGATGCTGTGTGCATGTGCACAGCATCTATTCATCGCTGTTCTGCAGCGAGTGACAGGAGCCTCCAAACTGTCCCCCTACTGCGGGATATTGCAGCATGCGGGTGGGACAATGGGACAGTCCTGCGAAAATCGGGACAGTATGCATATTTACATACTTTTTACACACATGCATACATATATATAGTTGCACACCTATATACAGACATACAGTTGGAGCCATGCTAATCGTGGCTCCGTCTGTGCCTAGTTGCTCCCGGCGAGGCGGACTGCCGGGAGCGAACTGGGTGCGTGTGTGTCGTAGATGCGCACACGCCCCATTCAAAGTGAATGGGAGTGACTGTGTACACTCGGCAGCGGGCTGAGGTGCAGGCACGCCACTCACCACCTCCTGCGATGTCAAGGCTACAGGGTGATGCATTGGCACTGAACGGCTTTTGTTCTTCACAGGCTGGACTGCTGGGCATGTCTCTGGCTTCACTGTGTGGGGTAATTAATTTTTTTATGTAATATGGACACTAATATATATTTCTATTATTATCGGGATATTATTATATATTTCTATTGTAATATGGACACTACTATATATGTCTGTTATTAAGGGGCATTACTATGTATTTCTATTGTAATGTGGACACTACCATATATGTCTATTATTATGGGGCATTACTATATATTTCTATTGTATTGTGGACACTACTATATATTTCTGTTATTATGGGGGAATTACTATATATTTCTTTTGTAATGTGGACACTACCATATATGTCTATTATTATGGGGCATTACTATGTATTTCTATTGTAATGTGGACACTACTATATATGTCTATTATTATGGGGCATTACTATATATTTCTTTTGTAATGTGGTACACTACTATATATGTCTATTATTATGGGGCATTACTATATATTTATATTGTAATGTGGGACACTGCTATATATGTCTATTATACCGGGGGCACTACTACAGTATATATTCCTGTTATAATGGGGACATTACTATGTATTATTATTAAATTGGGGGCATTACAATATATTTCTATTATACTGGGGTTATTACTACATATTTCTATTAAACTGGAGACAGTACTAGTGCAAAGAACACCCCTAGTGTAATATAGCCACTCCCCCTAGTGTCATATGGTCATGCCCCCTCATGCCCATTTTCCGACACACTCAAAAACAGGATGTGCATATAAAAAATTGCTCACACTATTACCATCGACTTTAGTAAACATCTAAGTGTGGTTTTTATGCAAATAGTTGAAGGGATGTATTGGGGAATTAAGGACGGTAATGTGAAGCTTTTTCTAGGGTGCCTAGAAACCTCACACCAGCCCTGGTTAACCCCATAGTGGCTCTGGCTACCACTTCTCCGGACTTTCCTTGGAGCTTAGTAGATTTTATGAGTCTCCTGGGCATTACAGGGAAGGATGCAAAAGCCTTCGACACAGTGCCACACATGAGACTGATTTTCAAATTAGGAGAGCTTGGTTTAGGAAACAATATATGTTCTTGGGTAAGTAACTGGCTGGATAACCGGGAATAGCGAGTGGTGGTTAATGGGATGTTGTCCGACTGGGCCCCAGTACTCACAGGAATACCGCAAGGGTCCGTACTCAGGCCACTACTGTTTAAGATATTTATTAATGATCTACAGTAGGAGAAGCTCTGGAAAGCACAGTGTCAATTTTTGCAGATGATATTCAGCAGTGTAGAATAATTAATTCAGACAAGGATGTTGAGTCTCTACAGAATGACCAGTTTAAATTGGAAGTTTGGGCAGATAATTGAAGAATGAGGTTCAGTATAGAAAAATGTAAAGTTATGCATTTTGGGACGAAAAACAATCATGCAACCTATAAACTAAATGGGAAAAATGTAGGGGAAACGGTAGTTGAAAAAAATGTTGGGGGTGCTTATTGATAATAGACTTAGTAGCAGTACACAATTTCATAGTGCAACATCAAAAGCAAATAAGGTGTTAGCATGCATAAAATGGGGAATTGAGTCAAGGGATGAGAGTATAATCCTGCCACTGTACAAATCATTGGTACAGCCGTATCTTGTATATTGTGTTCAGTTCTGGGCACCGCTCCACAAAAAAAGACAACTGATTAAGGGGTTACATGCACTGGATTATGAGGAAAGGTTTACTAGGTTAGATATGTTCACACAAGAAAAGAGGCGGCTGAGAGGGGACATTATTAATATTTACAAATATATAAAGGGACAATACAAGGATCTATCAGGAGATTTGGTCATTGAAAAATCTCTACACAGGGCACATGGACACCATCTGAGGTTAGAGGAGAAAAAAAATGTCATACCCAACAAAGGAAAGGGTTCTTCACAGTAAGGGCAGTAAGGATTTGGAATTTACTACCTGAGAAGCTAGTAATGGTGGACTCAGTCAACATGTTTAAAGATGGATTAGATAAATTCCTAGATGAAAGAAATACACAAGGACATAGCATTTAAATTGAGTGCATTTTAGGAAATGCATGATTTATAGTGTTAGACTTATTAATTTAACTTCATCTAGGTCAGTATAGTTAAAATAGTATTAAATACAGATTAGTGTAAGAATATAATTTAAAAAAAAAGGTTGAACTACTGTAGATGGACATTTTGTCTTTTTTCAACCTCAATAACTGTGTAACTATGTTACTATGAAGCAAGTATTAATATAGTAGATAAACAGTTCCTTAATTTCAGTGTAACAATGAAAAGATTAAGGAATAGACAAGTTTCAGATATGTATAGTGTGGTAATATCACATTTGTGAAGGGATAAAATTTTCTATGCTAGAGCATTGTTTATTGCAGTGTAACTTTGTTGCTTCAGATTTAGGGGGTAATTCAATTAGCCATGGAAAATTACCATTTCTAATTGATCCCCGGGGGTGAATTCAATTGATGCCAATAGTTGCCATTATCAGGGATTTTGTTTCACCTGTCTGGAGGCAGAAGAAACAAAATCCGCAATAAGTGATGTATTTTCTCAGCTTTGATTTCAAAAACACATGGATTCGGGAACTTACACACAGCATCTATTCACCAGGAGAGAGGGACAGGGAGCATTCCAGCAGCTCACGGAGCACTCAGCATGCCCCCAACAGCTGTAAAAATGGAGGTATGGCCTGCGACTTATTGATTTATAGAATCATATTTATGAATATTAATATTTAATATATCATATATGGTATTTAATATATGGATATATTTCAATTAATATGCATTTATCATATATATCTGCAAATATATTATGTCAGGCTTACAAACTAATTGGCTGATACATATATGCAGTCCTTATACATATGACTTATGAAGTTATTAAGTTAAGATTCCTTAAAGAGAGTTCAAGCTTGAATATTACCGCTCTTTTTATATGATTCTTTATTTACAGGCAGATCAAATCGTACAGAATAAGATATACACAGTAGTGATATATATACTAATTATAATTATATATGCTATGCTATGTTTCCTTCGTTACATAACATAAAACAACATGACATAAGTTTCACAAACAGTTTCAATTATTATCATATTTATACTTGCAAGTTAAAGATTGCCATCCCAAGAATCATTCCTTCTGCATGTTCTCCATGACTTCTCCTCCTGACTGACTTCCTTCCTTCTCCTTCTTCTTCTCCCTCTCCCTCTTCCTTCTAACTCCTAACTACAAGTCTGGTCCTTTTATCTCATATTTTACCAATTCAAACTATCATATTCTCATAGTTTCCAATGGAATAGGTAATTATAGGTTTGTCAGATTCCAAGGTGTAATAAAACAAACATTGAACTGGGCTGTCGTGTCCTGTTCACGGAGGCATGGTGTCATAAAAGTGTGGTGTCCACACTGCCTTAAGCAAGTATAGTATTGTAAAATCTGGAATGTCTTTTCATCCAAAGTTCTGTTGTATTGACAAGTTTTCCTGGGGTCGGTTACACAATGTTTTATCAATGGATGTGATCTCTTTTCATAGTAGTTAATTTATACTCCCTAGCTTTTAACCTTCACTGGACAATAGACAAACCAGTAGATTCTGATCTACTGTAAGCACACCTGTGAATTCCAATGACCAACAGAGCTCTGTCACATACCTATTATCATTTATGGCCTAATACCTTTTCTCTACAATGACTCTTGATCTTACTGTAACCTCTCTGGCCTTATTTATGACTAGAGCAGAATAAACCTGTTCCCTACACTATTTTTTACCATCTTGCTGTAAAACACAAATATACAGTATATCTATATAAACACATACACAAACCTAATCTCTTAAATCAGCTAAACATTACCTCATACATTCAAACTTATTTCATATCTATTCCTTACTATATATATCCAGTATACTGTCCACTATGGTAACATCGCCTATTTATAATGAATTATATTTTGATTCAGACAATATCCATTGCCCTAATATTATACTAAGTGCAGACAATTACCTATAAGGCAACAGACTGCACTTCATGCGGGGCTACATCCTCAACCTGCAAGGCACATGCCTGTGTACCTCCTCACAATTTTAGAATTCCTCTCGTTCGTAGCCATTCGATCCCTTAAAATTAAGCATTCATGAGGTATTGTAACATTAATCAGGTCCTCCCAGAAAGAAAGGGGGGGGGGGGAAGGCGGGCAGACTATGTGGAGCCATCCAAGATCCAGCAATATTATCTCAACCCAAAACTAGGAAGTACAGCTTACCCACAGTGGAGAGCAGGGGTTAACTGCAGCCTCTCCCAGAATGTTTGTTGACGCTATCCAAACTCTACGAGTCTGTTGTAAGTTGTAACCAGTGGGGACAATGAGAGAGTGAGTATTTTGCCAACAGAAATTGTAGCTGGATAAATGCCAAGCCAGCCTGCACAAGTAAAGCTAGGGGTGCATTCCCCTGTTCCATAAGAGGTTGACATAGAGAGAGTAGGAAGAAGGGGGAAACAACAGATTTGTCCTAATCGATCCAGAGCCAAAATAGTCCACCGTTACCAATATAGAGGGCAACGATTGCGCAGTGTGTGTTAAAAACAGTACGTCATCTGCATACAGAGCAACATTCTGCTAACAAGCAGAGTCCATCAAGCTGCAGATCACTGGGGAGGTGCTCATTTCTGCTGCTATTTGGCAATGGCAAATAGCAGCAGCACATGAGTAGAGTAACTGCATCCATACCAAGAAACCGGTACCCACTGCAAATCTAGAAAGTACCTCCCATAGTAACAGCCACTCTACAGAATCAAACACCATGGCTGCATCCAGAGCCACATTCCTCAGTAGTACCTGCAAATAAGTGTAAAGATGCTGGAGATTGATAGCAGTTGACCCTCCAGCATAAGACCCATTTGATTGGGATAAATAAATTCATGTATATCCTTACTCAGCAATAGAGCCTTTTAATCAAATTTTTTTGACATTGATGGATAATAAAGAAATGGGGTGATAAGAGTCCGGATTAGCCAAATCTTTACCTGGTTTAGAGATTACCACAATGAGGGCCTCAGTCATTAAGGAATTGATGGAGCTCAACTCCAATAGGGCCATAAAAATCTACAACAATTTGGGGACAAAGAAACCCAGGTGAGCCTCAACAGAGGGCACATCAACCCCATGGCGCCTTATGCATTGGTAAAGATTTAATAGCATCCTCAATGTCTTCTGGAGATAAGCGATATTCTGGTCCAAATTTGAGATGACTTCAAGGAGCTGTTCCATGGTGATTGAATAACGTTCAGCCACAGTAGCGCAGGACTGCATAGAATCTGAGATGACAAACCCTCCACCACATCAGGGGCAGAATCTTCAAGAGAGGTAAAGTAGAAACACTTCTTCACCCTGACAGCCACAAAGGCCTGCGATCTCCAACATAAGAATGAAGGTGAGTATTAAAATAAGAGGAGTGGGTGTCCGATGTGAAGGTCAGCAGGAATATGAATGGTAAGATGATAATAGCACAGAATACACTTGATGGAGTGCACTAAGTCTAAAGGCCCCCATACATCTGGAAGCTTTTATCCCTATTCAACAGCATCGGCAATCTGCCAATCAGCGGCCATCGATGATCGTCAATCTGTTGGGGAATAGGAGATATTAACCATGTAAAAAATCCTGGCCAATTTCAGTCGGGGTCGGGGAATAGGAATTTTAAATGTTTAATTTTCCCGGCCGTCGAGGATTGGGATATTGCCACAATTTGTAATGTAAGGGGGCCTTTACGCCATGCTTGCACAAGCCATGCCCCCACATACCTCCTAGTATTTGTATTTAATGTATCCTTCTCTGCTGTTAATGTGCATTCTAAGTATTCTAAATAAATGGGTCAGTAGGAAAGCCAGGCATGACTAATGCACATTCTCAATGTCCTGACCAATGAATTAGGAAGGGGGCAGGGTCAGGGGGTGGGGCACTGAGGGGGTATGGAGCAGTAGGAAATGCCTCACAAACTTTAAAAGTGAAGAGAAATAAATTACCAACCAATCAGCTTCTAACTGTAATTGTTCACACACAACCTGTAAAGCGTAATGGTTGGTAGTTCATCTCTCTCCAGTGTTTAAAAAAAAGGCCCTTTTGTCAAATATTGGGAGGTCAGTTAGTTACCAGACTTTGTAAATGTGCTAACTACTGAATTTTTATCCTCATTTTTAGAGAATCGTGGACAATTTATATTCTTTGTATGTATGTTTATCACGGTTATTTGTACTTTAGCAATGTGGGTATTTACTGTATTTTACAACATTTAGTAAGTCCAGAGTCCATGTTTTACTAAATAAGTGTTGTATTATGTCTTGGTGTTTTATAACACTACATTTTGAGGCAGATACAGTAAGATAACAATATATCTGATTAAAGCAAGCTTTGTGAGAGGGAGAACTGAAGAATTCCCTAAGAGTGAGCCCTTGAATGAAATCTTAGTGGTGGTGGCTAAAGTAATATTAATTGTGCCATAGGAAAATGAGAGGTTTTAATCATTTTTAAAAAGACTGGGTGGTTAGTTTTGATTAAACCTTTACAGACCAGTGATCATGTGCGGAATCTTGGCGTTGTCCTGGATGGTGGCTTGACACTTAAACATCAGATATCAGCCACAATCAATTCCTCATTCTTTCATCTGAGGAACATAGCCAGAATCAAGCACTTAATTCCCTCAGATGATCTGCCAAAAGTCATACATGCATTTGTATCATCTCGATTAGACTACTGTAATGCCCTCTACCTTGGTCTACCAGCAAAAGAATTGCAACGCTTACAGCTGGTGCAAAACACAGCTGCCAGGCTATTAACCAACCAGCCCCGTTCTAGCCACATAACACCCATCCTCTACTCCCTTCACTGGCTGCCTTTAAGATGGCGAATCATCTTCAAGATTGGCTTACTGAGTTTCAAAGCATTACATGACCAAGGCCCAAGGCATCTGAAGCAGCTTCTGACCCATACTGCCCCACTCGATTACTGCGATCTGTAGATGAAGGACTATTAGCAGTACCTAGAATCTACCGTAATTCATCTGGGGGTCGAGCTTTTAGTCATGCAGCTCCGACTCTATGGAACTCACTTCCCCGCACAGTGCGAGAGGCCCCAACTATAGAATCCTTCAAAAGTAGACTCAAGACTTTCCTGTTTACTCAAGCATTTCCATAATGTCCCTTTTAGTATCTTCATGCTTCTGTATTTTATGAAAATGTACTTCATTATTTTCTGTACTATATTATGCTACGTATCTATTAAGCGCCTTGAGTCCTATTGGAGAAAGAGCGCTATATAAATAAAATTATTATTATTATTATTATTATTATTATTATTATTATTATCATAGTGTCACGTGGCTATAGCTGACTCTCGTTGCCATTGCAGACTAAATAATAAAACCAAGAAAAAAAAAGTTGATTACCTGTCACGGAACATGATTCAGAGGTGCATGCAAATATTGATGTTGGATGCAGTGCAGCAATTTTTTGCCACATCAAAGTCGCACTGCGAATGTGCAGTGATTAAATAGTGATAGCATAATTATTCACAAAATGAGTAACAAGTAGCAAGTGTCAATACAACGCAGGTATGTTAGGACCATTTTATGGGCATTCCCTAGTCAGTCACTGTGAATTTATTTGCAGGTGAAGAAGCCCTGCCATCTTAGGAGAGAAACTCTGTCTGAGACAGCATAGTGTTCCTGAGAGGTCTGATAGTCCATCCGATGTGTGCTCGATGTTCCAGATGTTTCAGCTATTGTAAATGACTATCAGATGGGAGGCGTTTGCAGTGGGCGTCTCTGTGCGCAAGATGGTCATTAGCATATTTTTACAAGAACAGTGAGAATGAAATCTCAGCTGCACATGAACTGCGTGCACCACTGAATCAGACCCGCACTGATTTCTGTATTTTTAAAAGAAAATCTTGTGCAATATATTTTGTAGCCTCCAGGAGGTACTGTTGATTTTGTGTTTTTGAAAACATTTTGTTGGTATTTTAAAATCTGCAGTTTATAAAATGGTATTAACTTCCTTTGGCAAGATGTAAAAAAAAAAAATTGAATAGTGATTTTTTTTTAATTGATAAAAGTAATCTATCACACATTACATTTTATGGAATACAACATTTCAATTACAATTTTCCATCTTTTTAGCTTTTTTTTTTTTCTTATAAAAAGATGTCTCAGGAATAAAGGCCTATGATAAAGCTGAATGATTCCAGCAATACGCATAAGGCTATTTACCCTCAGTGACACACAAACTCTCCAGGACCTCACAAACAATAGGGGGTACTGCCCTCTTTTATTTCTATTCAATGGGCTCCCAAATACTGACATTTCCATCTTATTCAAACCAGCTGTTTCTCATCATTACTCCTTTGTTACAGCTCACACGACCAGCATTGAGGTTTATTGAGGATAGTAGGTACAGCCGTACTCACTGTGGTTACACTGGCTAAGGCAAGAAGCAGACCGGGGTTGTGGCAGATCACCCGTAGCGGTGCAGGGTCTCTGGAAGAGCTGTAAAAAGTAAGTAATGCAGGATCTTTCTGGAGTTAAGGGGGAGACATTCATCTCCAGCTATGCCGCTCTAATCAGTAACAAGATAGTGCTGTGCATCAGGGGTGTATCTAGGGGTCTGAGCACCTCTGGCAAAGTAAGAAACTGGCGCACCCCACCTTCCTCACCCAGAGATACATAGGGGATAGTTAGTTACAGATAGGCTGAGGTCAGGGACACTGAGGGAGAATCACAGGGAGGGTGCGGGTACAGTGGCAAACGCAGGATTTCTAGAGGGGAGTTTCCAAATGCAGTACACAATCTCCCACTCTGCAGAACATTGGAGCAATTGTGGGAGTCTGGGGGAGTGTGTTATGATACCAGTACGTCTGACCAGAGGTGATCTTATGACGGAGGTCAGAGTACTGGAATGGAATGCTGGTTACGGGAGCAGGATAGCCTAGTAACCCCTGGCGCCCTAACTCCGTTGTCTCGCCCGTGTTATCAGAAATCCCCTGCGAGACTATGGTTGCTTGAGCCCATGGCAGCCGCGTTTGAAGGGCGGATTATGTCTGCCCAACTCCGATGCCCCCTCAGGTCTTAATGGGAGACAAAGGGAAATCCGAGACAGGGTGATAACAAGGGGCCCTCTGACTAAGCAACCAGGCCAGGGGCTACAAGCTAACTAACTTAAACCAGAAGTATGTGCGGACAAACCGCCAGGGAAAAGGACAACCAAAAATCCACGAATCCGTTACTCCTATCCAGCACCGCTGGATACCAGAGTGGATTTGTGGGAGCGGAATCCTCCGCAAAAGCTCCGAAACACAATATAACCAAATAATAAATAGTAAGCGGTCAAGCCGCAACACACGGCTACGCCGCGACTCACGAACACCACAGGATGTTAAAGGTGCTCGGTCAGGACTCCAGGAAAAGATGACAACTTCCGAGTATTGGACCACTGAGGACAAGAACGACCGGATAGACAGGACTGGAAAACTCTCTGCAACAGACACAGCAAACAGGAAGCTATTACCGGCGTCTGTGAGAAGTCCAGAGAGTGCTTTTAACTGGGAGCTCTCCAATCAGGAGCCAGACAGGGTAATTAACAATCATGCCGTGCAGCTGCATGCTGCACGGCCAGGATACCAATGAGGTGATTAATCTAGACCCAGCAACGGGGAACGCGGTCCGACAGTGGCGTCCCCGTTGCTAGGGTCTGAGCGGCTCCGTGCGCCCGGCGTCTAACGTTGCTAGGGAGCCGGCGGCTGTCCGCATGCGGCGTCCCTAGTTGCTAGGCGCCGGGCCGCACTGACGGGCGGACCCTCGGCGCCTAACAGTACCCCCCCCTTGAGGAGGGGTCAAGGAACCCCTAAGGCCAGGTTTCTGAGGAAATTCTCGAAAAAATGCCTTTTTGAGCCTCGGGGCATGGAGATCCTCATCCAGGACCCAAGACCTTTCTTCTGGACCATAACCTCTCCAATGTACCAAAAAATAAAGCCGACCCCGGGACAACTTGGAATCGAGAACCTTCTCCACCAAGAACTCCTGCTGACCCTGTACATCTATTGGTGATTTCCCCTGAGAGATCATCCGAGGAAATCTACTGGAAGAAACGTATGGTTTCAACAAGGAGCAATGGAAAGTATTTCCGATCCGGAGAGTTCTTGGTAAACGTAACCGGAAAGCAACTGGATTGATTTTTTTTATAATAAGAAATGGTCCAATAAATTTAGGGCCCAATCTGGCTGAGGTTTGTCGAAGTCTAATGTTGCGAGTCGACAACCACACCCTATCTCCAACTTTAAAAGTGCACGGCCGCCGGAGCCTGTCAGAAATTTTTTTCTCCCGAAATGCCGCTTTTCTGAGAGCAAGGTGCACTTTTCTCCAAATGAGTCTGAGATGAGCGGTCAAGGTCAGTGAGGAGACAGAGGAATGTTGAAAAAAGGAATTAGCTCTGGGGTGAAAACCAAAAACTGTAAAAAATGGAGACACATTGGTGGAGGAATGACAGGCATTGTTGTAAGCAAACTCCGCCAACGGAAGAAACTCGGACCAGTCATTTTGGAGTTTGGCCGAGTACAAACGCAAATATTGTTTTAATGATTGATTAACTCGCTCAGTCTGCCCGTTGGATTGGGGATGGTAGCCAGACGTTAAAGACAATTTCATCTTTAAAGAGGCACAAAAAGACTTCCAAAATTGTGCAATGAATTGTGGACCCCGATCAGAAACAATATCAGTGGGTAACCCATGGAGTCTGAAAACATGGCGGAGGAACAAAACTGCCAATCCCTGGGCAGATGGCAATCGGGGAAGAGCAATGAAATGGGCCATCTTGCTAAAACGGTCAACTACCACCCATATGACTCGGCATCCGGCTGACAGAGGGAGGTCCACCACAAAATCCATGGAAATATGAGACCATGGCCTGAGAGGAACATTCAAGGGCATAAGTTGACCGATAGGCAAGGAACGGGGAACTTTATGCTGTGCACAGACCTGACACGAAAAAACAAACTCCTTAATGTCTTTGGAAAGACCAGGCCACCATACTGAGCGGGAGACTAATTCCAAAGTCTTAGCGATCCCCGGATGCCCGGCAACTTTGCTATCATGAAACTCCGTCAAAACAGTTGCTCTCAAAAACTCAGGGACATAAAGACGACCAGCAGGAGTATTTCCAGGAGCTTGATGTTGAAGCTGCTTTAACTGGGTAAATAAATCTTGTGTGAGGCCTGCCCGAATGACTGAAGACGGAAGTATGGGAGTAACAGGACTGTTATCATGAACTGGAAGAAAACTGCGTGACAGGGCATCCGCCTTGGCATTCTTGGAACCTGGCCTGAAGGTGATAATAAACTTGAAACGAGTAAAAAATGAAGCCCAACGAGCTTGCCGGGCATTCAGCCGTCTAGCTGATTCAATGTACTGAAGATTTTTGTGATCAGTCAAAACTGAAATGGTATGTGTTGCTCCCTCAAGCCAATGCCTCCACTCCTCGAAAGCCCATTTAATAGCCAGTAATTCCCGGTTACCAACATCGTAGTTGGATTCAGCAGATGAGAATTTCCTGGACATAAAGGCACAAGGATGTAATTCTAGAGAATCCGGATCCTTCTGAGATAGGATAGCCCCTACTCCAACCTCCGAGGCATCAACCTCAACAATGAAAGGCAATTCTGGGTTGGGATGTCTGAGGACCGGGGCTGAGACAAAGGCTTGTTTCAAGGCCTGAAAAGATAACTCAGCTTCACGTGACCAGTTGGTTGGATCCGCTCCCTTCTTAGTCAGTGCCACAATGGGAGCAACTAGGTCGGAGAAAGAGTGAATAAATCTTCTATAATAATTCGCAAACCCTAAAAAGCGCTGAATTGCTTTTAAGTTGGTGGGTTGCGCCCAACTAAGGATGGCTTGGAGCTTCTTCGGTTCCATACAGAATCCCCGAGGGGAAATAATGTACCCTAAAAAGGATACCTCCGTGACATGAAATTCACACTTCTCCAGCTTGGCATATAGGTGATTTTCACGTAATTTTTTTAGAACCTGACGCACCTGGGTAACGTGTTGTTCAATAGAGTCAGAATATATCAAGATATCGTCTAAATAGACAACTACGAATCTTCCAAGAAAATCACGGAGCACATCGTTAATGAGATCCTGGAAAACTGCCGGAGCGTTAGACAGGCCGAATGGCATAACCAGATACTCATAGTGACCCGACTGAGTACTGAATGCCGTTTTCCACTCATCCCCTGACTTGATTCGGATGAGGTTATATGCTCCTCTCAGGTCAATCTTAGAAAAAATCACAGCCGAACGTAGCTGATCAAAGAGGACAGAAATCAGCGGCAAAGGGTAAGTATTTTTTACTGAGATTTTATTCAAGGCTCTAAAGTCAATGCAAGGTCTGAGTGATCCATCCTTCTTCTCCACAAAGAAGAAGCCTGCACTTAAAGGGGATTTAGACGGCCTGATAAATCCTTTCCCTAGGCTTTCTTTAACATATTCATTCATGGCCACAGTTTCTGGTCCGGACAATGCATATAACCTTCCCTTAGGCAAAGTGGCACCAGGAATTAGCTCAATAGCACAATCATAAGGCCGATGGGGAGGCAGAATGTCCGCATTGCCCTTGGAAAATACATCAACAAAATCCTGGTATTCCACAGGAAGGGGTGCGGGAATGACAGCAGCTATTCTGATGGGAAGCGTAATACATTCCTTATTACAGATGGTACCCCACTGTGAGATCTCCCCCGACTGCCAATCAATGATGGGATTATGAAAGGCCAGCCAAGGGTGACCCAGAACCACTGGAACTGCTGGGCAATGGGTAAGGAAAAATTCAATTTTTTCGGAATGAAGAGCTCCTACCGAAAATAGTACAGGAGGTGTACAGAGAGAAATAACCCCATTGGACAAGGGACTCCCATCTAAACCATGCATGGTGATACACCTACCCAAGGCTAACTGAGGAATACCTAAGGCCTTGGCCCACGTTAAGTCCATAAAGTTCCCTGCAGCTCCACTGTCAACAAAAGCCGACACCGAGGAACAGAGGCTGCCAAAGGAAACTTTAGCTGGGACTAACAGTGAATTATTTGAGGAGATAAGCTGCAGACCAAAGTGAACCCCCTCACAATTCACTTGGTCGAGGCGTTTCCCGACTTGTTCGGACAATTACGGGCAAAATGTCCCTTACTCCCACAGTACAAACAAAGACCAGAATTTTGCCTTCTGGTTCTTTCTTCAGGAGACAGCTTGGAGAGACCTATCTGCATGGGCTCCTCTATGTCCACAGGAATGGAAAAAACACCAGGAGTAGACCCGACAGATGCTCCTTTTTCAGCCCTCCGCTCTCTGAGACGACGATCAATCTTAATAGAAAGCTCCATGAGTTTATCAAGAGTCTCAGGAGCGGGATACTGAAGGAGACTGTCTTTTATAGACTCAGATAAGCCGAGGCGAAACTGACTGCGCAGGGCTGGGTCATTCCATCCACAGTCGTTCGACCAACGGCAAAACTCAGTACAATAAATCTCTGCGGGATTCTTACCCTGTCTGAGAGCACGCAAATGACTCTCGGCGGATGCCTCTCTATCAGGGTCATCATACAATAGCCCTAAAGACCCCAGAAAGGCGTCTACAGACAACAATGCCGGATCGTCTGTTCTTAAACCAAAAGCCCAGGTCTGGGGATCCCCCTGAAGTAAAGAAATAATAATTCCGACCCGCTGAGATTCCGTACCTGAGGAGACTGGTCTTAAACGAAAATAAAGTTTACAAGACTCTTTAAAATTAAAAAACTGCTTTCTATCCCCAGAAAAACGGTCAGGCAAATGCATTTTTGGTTCAGGAACGACCCTCGGGGAAGTCCGTAACAGATCTTCCTGTGACCTCACCCGAAGGGATAGATCCTGAACCATCTGAGTAAGTTCTTGAATCTGACTAACTAGAAGCTGGCCAGGATTTGGCCCTACACCAGTGGGATTCATGAGGCCGACAAATCTTCCAAACTGAAATAAGGGAAAAAATCAAACCCTGTTTAATTTTAAATTTTAGTCAGGCCGGTAATAATGTTATGATACCAGTACGTCTGACCAGAGGTGATCTTATGACGGAGGTCAGAGTACTGGAATGGAATGCTGGTTACGGGAGCAGGATAGCCTAGTAACCCCTGGCGCCCTAACTCCGTTGTCTCGCCCGTGTTATCAGAAATCCCCTGCGAGACTATGGTTGCTTGAGCCCATGGCAGCCGCGTTTGAAGGGCGGATTATGTCTGCCCAACTCCGATGCCCCCTCAGGTCTTAATGGGAGACAAAGGGAAATCCGAGACAGGGTGATAACAAGGGGCCCTCTGACTAAGCAACCAGGCCAGGGGCTACAAGCTAACTAACTTAAACCAGAAGTATGTGCGGACAAACCGCCAGGGAAAAGGACAACCAAAAATCCACGAATCCGTTACTCCTATCCAGCACCGCTGGATACCAGAGTGGATTTGTGGGAGCGGAATCCTCCGCAAAAGCTCCGAAACACAATATAACCAAATAATAAATAGTAAGCGGTCAAGCCGCAACACACGGCTACGCCGCGACTCACGAACACCACAGGATGTTAAAGGTGCTCGGTCAGGACTCCAGGAAAAGATGACAACTTCCGAGTATTGGACCACTGAGGACAAGAACGACCGGATAGACAGGACTGGAAAACTCTCTGCAACAGACACAGCAAACAGGAAGCTATTACCGGCGTCTGTGAGAAGTCCAGAGAGTGCTTTTAACTGGGAGCTCTCCAATCAGGAGCCAGACAGGGTAATTAACAATCATGCCGTGCAGCTGCATGCTGCACGGCCAGGATACCAATGAGGTGATTAATCTAGACCCAGCAACGGGGAACGCGGTCCGACAGTGGCGTCCCCGTTGCTAGGGTCTGAGCGGCTCCGTGCGCCCGGCGTCTAACGTTGCTAGGGAGCCGGCGGCTGTCCGCATGCGGCGTCCCTAGTTGCTAGGCGCCGGGCCGCACTGACGGGCGGACCCTCGGCGCCTAACAGAGTGGTAGAAGAACCTAATAAAGACCCTGGACATTAATGTATACTGTATGGAATACAGTATTAATATTTAACACTATAGATGGTCTACAGTATTGGCTGTATCACACATTTAAATAATATAAATAAGTGGTCAGGAAAAAGATGAAACATACCATAATAAATAAATATTACAAACATAATAGAACCAGTACTGCACTTTTTAAGCACACATTCTTCCACCTTATGGTAAGGCTCCTGTCTGTTCTTCCTGGTAGCTACTCTCTTGTCCAGTGTACAGATTGAGGATTCACACAGCAAACTTGGTAGAAGAAGAGTCATCCCACTGGGCATGTGCAGCAGCTCTGCTCTATCCCTTAAACTGCATTACGTGGTGGTAGCTCTAGTTATCGTATTACATACCATTGCTATTGTTTTAATAATTTGAGCCACTTGCCAAGAAGGAGGGTTTCCGGGCAACTGGAACCCCCCCTGCATTAGCCTATGTGGTAGGGACAATGAGGTGGAGGGCTTACAGGGAGGCTGAAGTCAGGGACACTGAGGGGCAGTTACAGGGAGGGTGTGGGTGGGACACTGAGGGGGAATTACGGGGAGGGTACGAGCAGGGACACTGAGGTTGAATAACAGGAGGGTGTGGGCAGGGACACTGGGGGGAGTCACAGGGAGGCTGAGGTCAGGGATACTAAGGGGGAATTACAGGGAGGGTTCGGGTAGGGAAAATGAGAGGGAGGGTCTTCAGGGAGGCTGAGGTCAAGGACACTGAGGGGCAATTACAGGGAGGGTGCGGAAAGAAACACTGAGAGGGAATTACAGGAGTGTGCGGGCAGGGACACTGAGGGGGAAGTCACAGGGAGGCTGAGGTCAGGAACACTGAGGGAGAATTAAAGGAAGGGTGCAGGCAGGGACACTGAGGAGAAATTATGAGGAGGGTATGGGCAGGGACACTGATATAGAATTATGGGGAGGGTGCAGGCAGGGAGACTGAGAGGGAATTACGAGGAGTGTGCAGGCAGGGACACTGAGATGGAATTATGGGGAGGGTGCAGGCAGGGAGACTGAGGGGGAATTACGAGGAGGGTGCGGGCAGGGACACTGAGAGGGAATTACAGGGAGGGTACGGGCATGGACACTGAGGAGGAATTACGGTTAGGCTGCGGGTAGGGACACTGAGAGGGATTTACAGGGAGGGTACACTGGGGTACGGGTAGGGACACCGAGAGGGAATTACGGGGAGGGTGCGGATAGGGACACTGAGAGGGAATTACGGGGAAGGTGTGGGCAGGGATACTGAGGGGGAATTATGGGAAGGGTGTGGGCAGGGACACTGAGAGGGAATTACAGGAGTGTATGGGCAGAGTCCCTGAGGTGGCAGTTACAGGGATGGTGCAGGCAATGACACTGAGGGGGAATTACAAGGAGGGTGCAGACAGGGACATCGAGGGGATATATGCACACATATATACAGTTAAAAACTCCTCTCTAGGTGTGGTGGCACTACATGTCCCAGCAAATCCAGTTGACAAGGTGTGCTGGGACTTGTAGTCTCAACACAGCTGGACAGGCAGTCACTGTTCTAGATACCTCTCCATACAGAGCTCTTTGTAAGCAGTGATCCAGACTGCCAGGATAGACCATGCAGTGCAGCTACGGTAACGCAGAAAATTTACAGGTATGCTCATGCTGCACTGCTGACTGGTGCTGATTGTAGTGGCTGCTGTTTGGTGACAGACCGCATGGGACCAATGAGAAGGGGAGCGGATGAGGAAGAGTAGGTGCCTCGCTCCTCCCCATACCTGGAAGTGCCCCGCTCCCCAGCTATATTCACCATCATTGTGACTGTAGTCGCAGAGATTGTCATAGTGCAATACGCTTCTGAGAGTCCTGCAGTGGATGAGCACTGCTAAGGGATGTACTCAGTGAGAACTACTATGTCATTCTACCACCTGGCACGTGTGGCACTGCCGGGCGGCGCCCCCCCCTTGGCCGGCGCCCTTGGCAAGTGCCATCCTGGACAATAGGAAGATACACCCCTGCTGTGCATGTGCAGTACTATCTATGGTGGGCATCTTGGTTAGGGAATGGAACATCCTTGGAGGAACCATTTTGGAGTATACACAGTAGCACACTCATATACCAACAGAATGCAAAGGAGGAGATGTGAGCAGAACACTGTCAGTGCATTACCAGCAAGTACCCCGGGTATTCCCAAACACCACACTTTACCTGGCACCCCTGTGACCTCTGTTCAGTTGGGGATCAGGAAACTGTCCCCAGCAGTCTATTTGGCTATCAGGGCAAATGAGCTCTAAATTGCGCCTGAATTAAGCAATCGTTCGTAGCATGGTCTCCACCTGCTCTAGCCAAAGTACTCCTCTGTATTAGACTTGCTCAAATTGGCTGTAAGTGTAAACACATTACATGCACAGAAATAAACATTTTATTTATAAAGTGCTTTTTTTCAAAAAGACTCAAAATGCTTCACAGACATCATGAACATAATATGGAGGTTTAGATTTGCATGAAATACTGAAACCTTGAACATAATACAGCGCTGAAGCAGTCATTTTGGGTCATCTGTTCCAAGGATTATTTATCCTACCCACTAAGGTGCCAGGCGAAGCAGTAATTTTGGGTGCACTACATAGGTTACACTGGGTGGAACTGGCAATACGTAAATGAAATGAAACGTAATGGAGAAGCTACAGAATACTAAAATGAGATAAACAATCTATATATAATCATAACTCCATGCATCCAGACCATGAGATTAAAAGGTAAAAGCATCCATCTTGGCAGCACAACATACTGTAAGTTACAATGTGTGTAACATCAGTAATACAGGTTGAGTATCCCATAGCCAAATATTCCAAAATACGGAATATTCCGAAATACAGACTTTTTTGTATGAGAGTGAGATAGTGAAACCTTTGTTTTTTGATGGCTCAATGTACACAAACTTTGTTTAAATACACAAAGTTACGAAAAATATTGTATTAAATGACCTTCAGGCTGTGTGTATAAGGTGTATATGAAACAAATGCATTCTGTGCTTGGGTCCCATCACCATGATATCTCATTATGGTATGCAATTATTCCAAAATACGGGAAAATCCCATATCCAAAATACCTCTGGTCCCAAGCATTTTGGATAAGGGATACTCAACCTGTATATGGTAATTAGAGATGAGCGGGTTCGGTTTCTCGGAAACCGAACCCCCCCGAACTTCAGCCTTTTTACATGGGTCCGAGGCAGACTCGGATCTTCCCGCCTTGCT
Source organism: Pseudophryne corroboree (assembly GCF_028390025.1). NCBI lineage: Eukaryota > Metazoa > Chordata > Amphibia > Anura > Myobatrachidae > Pseudophryne > Pseudophryne corroboree. The sequence goes on along the minus strand of NC_086444.1, from coordinate 700,397,167 downwards.
CGGCTAACCCGAGCGCGCCCGAACGTCATCATCCCGCTGTCGGATTCTCGCGAGGCTCGTATTCTATCGCGAGACTCGGATTCTATATAAGGAGCCGCGTGTCGCCGCCATTTTCACACGTGCATTGAGATTGATAGGGAGAGGACATGGCTGGCGTCCTCTCCGTTTAGACTGTAGACTAGAGAGAGAGTAGAGAGTGACACTTGATTTACTAATTTTGGGGAGCATATTAGGACGGAGTACTACTTGCTGATAGTGTGACCAGTGACCACCAGTTTAATCCGTTCTCTGCCTGAAAAAAAACGATACACAGTGTGACACAGTCACATACCATATCTGTGCTCAGCCTCAGTGTGCCCTCAGTGTGCTGCATCATCTATGTAATACTGTATATCTGACTGTGCTGAGTGCTCACTGCTCACACAGCTTAATTGTGGGGGAGACTGGGGAGCAGTTATAGCAGGAGTACATATTTTTAACAGTGCACACTTTTGCTGCCAGAGTGCCACTGCCAGTGCCAGTGTGACTGACCAGTGACCACTACTACTTGCTGATAGTGTGACCAGTGACCACCAGTTTAATTAATCCGTTCTCTGCCTGAAAAAAAAAACGATACACAGTGTGACACAGTCACATACCATATCTGTGCTCAGCCTCAGTGTGCCCTCAGTGTGCTGCATCATCTATGTAATACTGTATATCTGACTGTGCTGAGTGCTCACTGCTCACATAGCTTAATTGTGGGGGAGACTGGGGAGCAGTTATAGCAGGAGTACATATTTTAACAGTGCACACTTTTGCTGCCAGAGTGCCACTGCCAGTGCCAGTGTGACTGACCAGTGACCACTGACCACCAGTATATTGTGATTGTCTGCCTGAAAAAGTTAAACACTCGTCGTGTGGTGTTTTTATTCTATAAACGCATTCTGCTGACAGTGTCCAGCAGGTCCGTCATTATATAATATATACCTGTCTGGCTGCAGTAGTGATATACATATATTTTTTATATCATTATCATCCAGTCTATATTAGCAGCAGACACAGTACGGTAGTCCACGGCTGTAGCTACCTCTGTGTCGGCAGTCGCTAGTCCATCCATAATTGTATACCACCTACCTGTGGTGTTTTTTTTTTTTTTCTATCTTCTTGATACTACTAGTAGCTTACTTTAGGAGTCTGCAGTGCTGAGCTGACAGTGTCCAGCAGGTCCGTCATTATATAATATATACCTGTCCGGCTGCAGTAGTGATATATATATATATATTTTATATCTCATTATCATCCAGTCTATATTAGCAGCAGACGCAGTACGGTAGTCCACGGCTGTAGCTACCTCTGTGTCGGCAGTCGCTCGTCCATCCATAATTGTATACCACCTACCCGTGGTGTTTTTTTTTTCTATCTTCTTGATACTAGTAGCTTACTTTAGGAGTCTGCAGTGCTGAGCTGACAGTGTCCAGCAGGTCCGTCATTATATAATATATACCTGTCCGGCTGCAGTAGTGATATATATATATATTTTATATCATTATCATCCAGTCTATATTAGCAGCAGACGCAGTACGGTAGTCCACGGCTGTAGCTACCTCTGTGTCGGCAGTCGCTCGTCAATCCATAAGTATACTAGTATCCATCCATCTCCATTGTTTACCTGAGGTGCCTTTTAGTTGTGCCTATTAAAATATGGAGAACAAAAATGTTGAGGTTCCAAAAATAGGGAAAGATCAAGATCGACTTCCACCTCGTGCTGAAGCTGCTGCCACTAGTCATGGCCGAGACGATGAAATGCCATCAACGTCGTCTGCCAAGGCCGATGCCCAATGTCATAGTACAGAGCATGTAAAATCCAAAACACCAAATATCAGTAAAAAAAGGACTCAAAAATCTAAAATAAAATTGTCGGAGAAGCGTAAACTTGCCAATATGCCATTTACCACACGGAGTGGCAAGGAACGGCTGAAGCCTTGGCCTATGTTCATGGCTAGTGGTTCAGCTTCACATGAGGATGGAAGCACTCAGCCTCTCGCTAGAAAAATGAAAAGACTCAAGCTGGCAAAAGCACAGCAAAGAACTGTGCGTTCTTCGAAATCACAAATCCACAAGGAGAGTCCAATTGTGTCGTTTGCGATGCCTGACCTTCCCAACACTGGACGTGAAGAGCATGCGCCTTCCACCATTTGCACGCCCCCTGCAAGTGCTGGAAGGAGCACCCGCAGTCCAGTTCCTGATAGTCAGATTGAAGATGTCAGTGTTGAAGTACACCAGGATGAGGAGGATATGGGTGTTGCTGGCGCTGGGGAGGAAATTGACCAGGAGGATTCTGATGGTGAGGTGGTTTGTTTAAGTCAGGCACCCGGGGAGACACCTGTTGTCCGTGGGAGGAATAGGGCCATTGACATGCCTGGTGAAAATACAAAAAAAATCAGCTCTTCGGTGTGGAAGTATTTCAACAGAAATGCGGACAACATTTGTCAAGCCGTGTGTTGCCTTTGTCAAGCTGTAATAAGTAGGGGTAAGGACGTTAACCACCTCGGAACATCCTCCCTTATACGTCACCTGCAGCGCATTCATCATAAGTCAGTGACAAGTTCAAAAACTTTGGGCGACAGCGGAAGCAGTCCACTGACCAGTAAATCCCTTCCTCTTGTAACCAAGCTCACGCAAACCACCCCACCAACTCCCTCAGTGTCAATTTCCTCCTTCCCCAGGAATGCCAATAGTCCTGCAGGCCATGTCACTGGCAATTATGACGAGTCCTCTCCTGCCTGGGATTCCTCCGATGCATCCTTGCGTGTAACGCCTACTGCTGCTGGCGCTGCTGTTGTTGCTGCTGGGAGTCGATGGTCATCCCAGAGGGGAAGTCGTACTCGTAAGCCCACTTTTACTACTTCCACCAAGCAATTGACTGTCCAACAGTCCTTTGCGAGGAAGATGAAATATCACAGCAGTCATCCTGCTGCAAAGCGGATAACTGAGGCCTTGGCATCCTGGGCGGTGAGAAACGTGGTTCCGGTATCCATCATTACTGCAGAGGCAACTAGAGACTTGTTGGAGGTACTGTGTCCCCGGTACCAAATACCATCTAGGTTCCATTTCTCTAGGCAGGCGATACCGAAAATGTACACAGACCTCAGAAAAAGACTCACCAGTGTCCTAAAAAATGCAGTTGTACCCAATGTCCACTTAACCACGGACATGTGGACAAGTGGAGCAGGGAAGGCTCAGGACTATATGACTGTGACAGCCCACTGGGTAGATGTATGGACTCCCGCCGCAAGAACAGCAGCGGCGGCACCAGTAGCAGCATCTCGCAAACGCCAACTCTTTCCTAGGCAGGCTACGCTTTGTATCACCGCTTTCCAGAATACGCACACAGCTAAAAACCTCTTACGGCAACTGAGGAAGATCATCGCAGAATGGCTTACCCCAATTGGACTCTCCTGTGGATTTGTGGCATCGGACAACGCCAGCAATATTGTGTGTGCATTAAATATGGGCAAATTCCAGCACGTCCCATGTTTTGCACATACCTTGAATTTGGTGGTGCAGAATTATTTAAAAAACGAGAGGGGCGTGCAAGAGATGCTGTCGGTGGCCAGAAGAATTGCGGGACACTTTCGGCGTACAGGCACCACGTACAGAAGACTGGAGCACCACCAAAAATGCCTGAACCTGCCCTGCCATCATCTGAAGCAAGAAGTGGTAACGAGCTGGAATTCAACCCTCTATATGCTTCAGAGGTTGGAGGAGCAGCAAAAGGCCATTCAAGCCTATACAACTGAGCACGACATAGGAGGTGGAATGCACCTGTCTCAAGCGCAGTGGAGAATGATTTCAACGTTGTGCAAGGTTCTGCAACCTTTTGAACTTGCCACACGTGAAGTCAGTTCAGACACTGCCAGCCTGAGTCAGGTCATTCCCCTCATCAGGCTTTTGCAGAAGAAGCTGGAGACATTGAAGGAGGAGCTAACACAGAGCGATTCCGCTAGGCATGTGGGACTTGTGGATGGAGCCCTTAATTCGCTTAACAAGGATTCACGGGTGGTCAATCTGTTGAAATCAGAGCACTACATTTTGGCCACCGTGCTCGATCCTAGATTTAACACCTACCTTGGATCTCTCTTTCCGGCAGACACAAGTCTGCTGGGGTTCAAAGAACTGCTGGTGACAAAATTGTCAAGTCAAGCGGAACGCGACTTGTCAACATCTCCTCCTTCACATTCTCCCGCAACTGGGGGTGCGAGGAAAAGGCTCAGAATTCCGAGCCCACCCGCTGGCGGTGATGCAGGGCAGTCTGGAGCGACTGCTGATGCTGACATCTGGTCCGGACTGAAGGACCTGACAACGATTACGGACATGTCGTCTACTGTCACTGCATATGATTCTCTCCCCATTGAAAGAATGGTGGAGGATTATATGAGTGACCGCATCTAAGTAGGCACGTCAGACAGTCCGTACTTATACTGGCAGGAAAAAGAGGCAATTTGGAGGCCCTTGCACAAACTGGCTTTATTCTACCTAAGTTGCCCTCCCACAAGTGTGTACTCCGAAAGAGTGTTTAGTGCCGCCGCTCACCTTGTCAGCAATCGGCGTACGAGGTTACATCCAGAAAATGTGGAGAAGATGATGTTCATTAAAATGAATTATAATCAATTCCTCCGTGGAGACATTGACCAGCAGCAATTGCCTCCACAAAGTAGTACACAGGGAGCTGAGATGGTGGATTCCAGTGGGGACGAATTGATAATCTGTGAGGAGGAGGATGTACACGGTGATATATCGGAGGATGATGATGAGGTGGACATCTTGCCTCTGTAGAGCCAGTTTGTGCAAGGAGAGATTAATTGCTTCTTTTTTGGTGGGGGTCCAAACCAACCCGTCATTTCAGTCACAGTCGTGTGGCAGACCCTGTCACTGAAATGATGGGTTGGTTAAAGTGTGCATGTCCTGTTTATACAACATAAGGGTGGGTGGGAGGGCCCAAGGACAATTCCATCTTGCACCTCTTTTTTCTTTCATTTTTCTTTGCGTCATGTGCTGTTTGGGGGGTGTTTTTTGGAAGGGCCATCCTGCGTGACACTGCAGTGCCACTCCTAGATGGGCCAGGTGTTTGTGTCGGCCACTAGGGTCGCTTAGCTTACTCACACAGCTACCTCATTGCGCCTCTTTTTTTCTTTACGTCATGTGCTGTTTGGGGAGTGTTTTTTGGAAGGGCCATCCTGCGTGACACTGCAGTGCCACTCCTAGATGGGCCAGGTGTTTGTGTCGGCCACTTGGGTCGCTTAGCTTAGCCATCCAGCGACCTCGGTGCAAATTTTAGGACTAAAAATAATATTGTGAGGTGTGAGGTGTTCAGAATAGACTAAAAATGAGTGGAAATTATGGTTATTGAGGTTAATAATACTTTGGGATCAAAATGACCCCCAAATTCTATGATTTAAGCTGTTTTTTAGGGTTTTTTGAAAAAAACACCCGAATCCAAAACACACCCGAATCCGACAAAAAAAAATCGGTGAGGTTTTGCCAAAACGCGTTCGAACCCAAAACACGGCCGCGGAACCGAACCCAAAACCAAAACCCGAAAAATTTCCGGTGCTCATCACTAATGGTAATAAGTAGGGATGAGTGAGTTCGGTTCTCAGAGAACCGTACCCACCCGTACATTGAGATCTGAGCTGGAATCCGACTCAGAACTTATCGAATTACTCAAATCCCAAAGCGAGGCCGAATGTCATCTTCCCGCTCTTGGATTCTAGCTGATTTTGGATTCTGAAAAAGGGGTGCTCTCTCTGTCTTCTCTATCTGAAAAAGGGGTGCTTTCTGTCTGCTGTATCTGAAAGGGGTGCTCTCTCGGGGGGTCATTCCGACCCGATCGCTCACTGCAGACAGAGGCGGTCGCTGTGCGGGAGGGGGCTAATTTAAGGGGAGCGGTCCAGCCAAAGCAGGCGTGGCCAGGCCGTTGGGGGGGCGGGCAGCGGCTGCTGTGTGATGTCTCACGCAGCCGCTGCGGCCAGTGGAAGTGACAATTAACTCCCGGCCAGCGCAGGAGCTGCGCTGGCCGGGAGTTACTCCTCAAATACAAAGGCATCGCAGCTGTGCGATGCTTTTGTATTTGTGCGAGGGGGTGGCGGCACTGACATGTGTGGCGGACTAGGTCTGTGCTGGGCGTCCCTCCGCATGTCAGGGAAGATGATCGTAGCTGTGCTAAATTTAGCACAGCTACGATCAACTCGGAATGACCCCCTCTGTCTGCTGTATCTGAAAAAGGGGTGCTCTCTCTGTCTGCTGTATCTGATGTATCTAAAAGAGGTGCTCTGTTTGCTGTATCTGACAAAGTGGTTCTCTGTCTGCTATATCTGAAAGGATGATCTGTCCGTCTATCCAGGGGCTCTGCCTCAGTGCCGGTCAGACCACAGTATATTTATTTCCTACTCATACACATATTGTGTGCCGGGAACCTTGTCAGCAATCGGTGTAGGAGGTTACTTCCACAAAATGTAGAGAAGATGATGTTCATCAAAATGAGAGAAGATGATGTTCATCAAAATGAATTACAAATTCCACGAGGAAGACCTTTACCAGCAATTACCTCCAAAAAGTACAGAAGGACCCGTGATGGTGGATTCCAGTGTGGACAAATTAATACTCTGTGAGGAGGAAGATGTACACACTGATGGGGGTAAGGATTCGGATGCTGATGATGACATTGTTCCTATTTAAAGTACTAAAGCCAGTTTGTGCGCTGCCTATTGCCAGATTGTTTTGTGGAGGTCCAAACAAACCAATCACTTCAGCCACAAGTGACAGTCCCTGTCACTGAAATGATTGGTTTGTATGTCCTGTTTAATATACAACATAAGGGTGGGTGGGAGTCAATTGACAATTCCATCTTGCACCTGGACAATTGACAATTCCATCTTGCACCTCTTTTCTTTGCATTATGTGCTCTTTGGAGCATTTTTTTTGCATAGTTTATAAAACTGATATCCTGTCTACCACTGCAGTGCCACTCCTAGATGTGCCACGTGTTTGTGCCGCCCATTTCTGTCACTTAGCTTAGTCATCCAGCTACCACAGTGCAACCTTTTGGCCTAATCTGGATGAAAACAATATTGTGAGCTGTGAGGTTGTCAAAATTGACTGGAAATAAGTGGAAATTAATGTTATTGAGCTTAATAATACTACAGGAACAAAACCACCCCTAATTCCATTATTTTAGCTATTTTTATGATTTAAAAAAAAAATACAAATACAAAATCAAAACCAAAACCCGCAAGGGCAGTTTTGGCAAATCCAATACAGATCCAAAACACGAAGGAGATACAGATCCAAAACAAAAACACAAAACATGAAAAATGGCCCGGCGCACACCCCTAAAAGAATCACAACCTATAAAGTGAGGTAATGTAATTCCACAGATTCAAGTGGCTCAAAAGGAGCCATCTGTAATGCTTTCAACACTAAATTTAAGTTCCACACTCAATGAAAAATCCCAGAAGTAACTGATTTCAGTGACTGGATTCTTAGGATTTTGGTTTCAAGATTCAAGCCGTCAAAGCCAACTGATGCAAATTGGGGTGTAGACATGGACCTTGATGAAGCAGATCTGGATGTAGAGAAAGATGGAGTGGATCGTTGTCTAACATGTCCTGAAGAATGGTGAACCATTGCTGGCATGGACAGTATGGTGCTATGAGAATGACCAGCCGAGCTTCCTGATGGATCCACTGAATGACCCAAGGTAGCATCCCAAGAAGATGTCATGGCATCCACTAGATATCCCAGGTGGAACGTCCAAGGAGCTATCATGGCATCCATCAGAGAAAACCTTAAATCTCGTGAATGAGCAACATATCGAGGAAGCTTCTTGTTCAGATGCTAAGCCATGAGGTCAATGTCTGGTGTTCCCCATCTGGATACAAGCTCTGCAAACACCTCCTGGTGTAACTCCCATTTACATGGGTGCACCTTGTGGTGACTTAGAAAATTGAACTGGTCTCAGGAACAGTAGAATCTTGTAATTGCAGAGTCTGATGGACTGCTTCAATTAAAAGAGCTACTCCTGAACTGGGTTAGGGATACCCCTCCCAAACAGAGGTATCTTCCCATTCAAGATCCATTTCACCTTCCTTCTGGGATGAAGCTGTAGATTCCAAATCGTCCACAGGAAAATCAAAATAAGATTGAACAGTCTGTTTATTAGTGGCTGAGGCCTCTACGGACGCCACCTTATTATTTAAAGATGTGGCCATCCCTGTGAGGCATCTTCCCATATTATGTGCCTAAGGTGGCTCTATAGAGGGAGCAGATACAAGCTGCGGCTGAACACAGGGTATAACACTAGCCTGAAACTGACATAACTCAGCGATGTTATCCACCATAGACCTTGCCCAATCAGGGTGCAGAACACCCAGACTGTGAGGCCACTGACGCCACAGAGCATGCTACACATAGCGAGCCTGGCTCTGTACTACCCTTAGGTAATTTCTTATTGCATTTAGCACAGGTGAAATACTGTATGTAGCTTATCCTGGCTTGCCTTTGGGAAATTTGGGCCTAATTTAGGTTGGATTGCAATACGCGATCCACCCACAAAAACTGCTAAGAGGGGCGGCTGATAGCATGCTGGGAGGACTTGCCCTGCGATGGGCGGCCCCCAGCATGCGATCCAAATGATTGCAAATTCTGCGACTTAGCAGAATTTGCAATCCTTACTGAATCAGGACCTTTGTCTGGTTTCCCCGACATAATGTCCAATACCGCTAAGATACAAAAAGACAAGACTGCCTAAGACCCAAAAGGGAATAGTGCGATTCAGACCTGATCGATGTGTTTGCGATATTGCAAACGGCTGCCTTTTGGCCATCTGCACATGCGCAGCACACGTATTGCACATGCGTGAACTTTCATTATGTGATGCGATTGCAAAAGAATCGACAGGCAGCGGGAGGCGCAGGGGGGAGTGGAGCAGGAAATGCAGGCATGTCATGGACATTTTTTGGGTGGGCCGATGTCACCTGCGATTTCCTGTGATTGGAAATATGGCGGCGGTGTGCCTGCATATGCAGCCAGGCTGCTCAGGCAGGGGTCAAACTTTAATTATCGATTCTGTGATGCGATCGCATCACAGGAAGGCGACATATATGCTGAGTGGCCTTACCCTGTGCTGGGTATGTGAGTTGATCAGTAGCTGTTTTTATTAATTTAGCAAAAACTGCGATCAACTCTGAATAAGCCCCTAAGTCCCTAACAAGGGAGTAGTGCAGTGTTATGGTGCTTTATAACATCCAGCAGTATCTATGGCTACATAATATCATACAGCAACTATAAACATGCTAGGTTTAGTACAATTGTGACAAATCCCAGCCCTGCTGATCTGTGCTCCCTTCAGGTCAGCAGCGTTCCCCCAGCAGCAGAGTTAAAGTGTGTAAATCAGAGCTCCACACTGAAAGTGTTGGGGGTGGGGCTATCTTGTTCAGGGTGGGGCAAAACAGCGCCAGATGCCCCACTAGCTCTGTATGGGGTCGGGTCTTACATAATACATAATACCTATGTACATGCTGTACTATAAAACAGATTATTTTAGATACAAGAGCCGATCCCCTCCCCAGCTTTAATCTTGGCATACTATCTTTAGTAGAGCCAACTTGGTCCACCTCTGCAGAGACCTGCAGCTATTGACACATATCTCCAGGTAGTGTGCGCTAGTGTCTGAAAACTTTTACATATCTTGTGTCTTTCTGACCTGTTTTCCATATACTATGTCTGTCTGTCCTGCCTGTGTTCCATATCCTAAGTCTGCCTGCAGAGCCAGACTGGCCCACAGGGGTACCTGGGAAATCCCTATTGGACCCTACTGCCTGTGAGCACCATTACATCCTGTTGGGATGGAGCCAACAAAGCATAACCCGCCCCAAGTTCTTGCTAATCATATCCAAAATCTGACTCAACAGCTACAAGATCTGAGTCTTCAAGTCACTGCTCAAGAAGAAGTTAGGAGGTCAAATGCTTCCCCAAAGTGAGCGGTGAAGGAACCAAAACATAACCTTCCTGACCAGTTCTCAGGTGACTGGAACCAATTTCTGAATTTTCTGGAAAGTTATAAACTTCTAACTTATTTTCAGCTCAGACTTCATTCTTCTGGATCCTAGACTCGTGCAGGAATTGTTATTTCTCTCCTTCAAGATGATCCTCAGACATCAGGCCTTCGTTCTCAAATCTGACCATCCTTGTCTTCATTCTGTGGGTGCTTTCTTCATGACCCTGGGAGAGCTTAATGATGACATGGGCAGGGCAGCGTCATTTAAACAGGGGAAAAATTATGCGCAGTCATATTGCACTGAGTGATGACACTGGGCTAATGATTGCGGATCCAGCTCTACGAAGTCAGTTCCATTTAGGCCTCACAGAACAAATAAAGAATCAACTTGTGCAGTATCCTACACCAGAATCACTTAATGGGCTCATGCAACTGGCAATCAGGATTGACAGACGTATCAGGTTATGTTGGATGCCGCCACTGCCATCTCGGTGGGCTATTCCTGAGTCTACAGAAGACGCTGTGGAGCTGATGCAGATTGGGGTCTTTTTGGTTGATGGCCTAAGGGAAAGGTTAGTCAGAAATTTCCACCTGCGGCTTGGATGATAGTCCACTTCTTAATGGTCAAGTGAACTTTCGGACACTAGTCGTTCGTTTATCTGTTGGTGCTGAAGACATATATTTCTTTCTTGTTCAATGTCCTTTGACCCCAGTAGTCTTAGGCCTTCCCTAGTTTAGAGTACACAATCCAGTCTTCAACTAGCAGATGGGCAAATTAGTTTTCAGGGTGTTCTGTAAAATGTCTGTCGGTGCATGTTTGTGTATTGCAGCTTATCCCAGAATGATTGCCTTCCCAATAGTACTCCTATGCTGATGTTTACTCCAAAAAACATGGCTGAATCTTCGCCTCCACATCATCCATACGATTGTGCCATCAATCTGATGCTTGAAGCTAAGTTACCCAAGGAAAGATTATATGCATTATCCCTACCTGAGACTAAGTCAATGGAGGACTACATCCAGGAGAATCTAAAGAAAGGATACATTCATCTTTCCAAATCACCCGTGGGAGCATTTTTCTTTGTGGCCAAAATAGAAGGTCCTTATGGCCATGCATTGACTATAGGGGTCTGAACAAAGTTACGGTTAAGTACTCGTTACCTCTAATTTAATTCCTATTTGATCAGCTGTGGGAGCTCATCATTTTCTCCAAGATAGATCTATGAGGAACATATAATTGCATAAGGATCAAAGAAGGAGACAAATGGAAAACTGTCTTCAATACCCACTCAGGTCACTATGAATACCTGGTAATGCCTTTTGTTCTATCAAATGCTCCTGCAGTATTTATATTAGTACTTGGGGTATACCACACAGATTGTTTTAATTGTAACGATAAATTATAATATAATACCAAAATAGAATAGTTGAAAGGAAGAGGAATTTCCTTTCGATATTCTGTTGGTGGTGCACCCTGAGTCAGTGTTGAACTATGCAAAACAAAGAGAGAAAGAAGACTCTTTTGTGGGTGCACTCTTAAAATGTCAAAAAGACTAGAATATTAAGGAATAAATGTCAAGAAAAGTGTTAAAACTGATTTGTATTTTATTAAATTCTTATCTAAAAAAAAAAAGATGAATAGTTTGATGTATTCACGACAATAACAAACATAAACACTAAATAACAAATATACACTGTCTGAGAAATCCTGACAATAATGGTCTCCTTCCTATCAATATTTGAAGGATAATTCCATATTTGGAAAGCCAAATGTCAGGATATTTATAATAATATCCCTAAATAGGGAGATAGACTCACGGGTTTGTTTCCACCATAGGCATATGCACAATTACACAAGTTTGAATATACACTAATATCATAAACCGCTTGCATACCAAGGCACCAGCTAAATAGAGCACATGTTTGCTAGGACATGATGATGTTGGCCGCCACAGATAAAGTGTGAATGAAAAGAATGGGACCAGCCAGAAAAAAGAGTGAATCTGCTGTCAATGTTAGGCACTGAGCATATCAATCACTTCTGTGCTCTACTACACTGGGTTTTCCTCGGGAGTCTCCCACCAAAGTACTCAGCCCAACACTGATTAGCTTCCAAGATCGAATGGATTCCGGCGTTTCCAGTGTGATGTGATAGTAGATATTTAGTGAATAATCTTGGTAATCTGGGATCACTGATGAGAGTTCACGAAATATCAGGAGAAAGATATAAGTATATTAGAGGAGAAAATAGGAGAAGACATAATCGGTGGATCTGCTGCCAGTGTTAGACAGAGATAGAATACCTCTGAATCACTGGTGAGAGTCCAGAAAAAATGGTAAAGAAATGGGAAAATGAATGGAGGAATGGGCAGGTCCTCAACAATGGTATTAACCCAGATAATACGTATGATTAATTATGTCTTAATGTTATGTAAAACAGACAGCTTCGCTAGCTTGGCAATATAAAAGTGCCACAAGTAAGATAAAAGGATATGGGGGAATCGATACATTTAACCCAGGTTCTGAATACTGCTATCTGCAACTTTGCACAAAATAACACAGTGTATCAGTATGATCAAGCCCGTATGCTGGGCTTGATCACTTCATTGAGGAAGTGATCAAGCCCGGCATACGGGTGAAACGCGTGTCAATTATTCCTTCTAAATGTGTTCTTGCCAATCTTACTCAGGATCTTGTTTCACATATTCAGTCAGTACAAACACAGGCTCCCCAAGAACACTACCTGGACTTCTATTTATTCCTGAAAACCTCATAGCAGCAGTGATATCTGAATTCCATATTAGTAAGACCTCTGGACACCCCGGCATTTTTTTAAACTTTGGATCTTCTGTCACGTTGTTTGTGGTGGCCAACTATCAAGCAAGATGTACGGGAGTTTATCCAGTTATGTAATGTCTGCGCCCAAAACAAGACTCCTTGAGTGTTGCCCTGGATATCTATTACTTTTACCTGTGCCCTCCAGACTGTGGTCCCATGTTTCCAAGGATTTTATTGAGGATTTTCTGAGGACTTCCAAGTGTTCTGTTATCTGGATCATAGTTGATCGCTTCAGTAAAATGTCTCATTTAATTCCTCTGAGCAAGCTTCCCAGTGATAAGGATCTAACCATGTTGTTAATTCAACATATTTTCAGATTACATTATGGGGGTAATTCCAAGTTGATCGCAGCAGGATTTTTGTTAGCAATTGGGCAAAACCATGTGCACTGCAGGGGAGGCAGATATAACATGTGCAGAGAGAGTTAGATTTGGGTGTGGTGTATTCAATCTGCAATCTAATTTGCAGTGTAAAAATAAAGCAGCCAGTATTTACCCTGCACAGAAATAAAATAACCCACCTATATCTAACTCTTTCTGCACATGTTATATCTGCCTCCCCTGCAGTGCACATGGTTTTGCCCAATTGCTATCAAAAATCCTGCTGCGATCAACTTGGAATTACCCCCTATGTTGGATAAAGGTACTCAGTTCATTGCATACTACTGGAGATCTTACTGTTCAAAGTTAGGAATTAATCTCAGTCTTTCGCATGGTTGTCATCCACAATCCAATAGTCAGACTGAATGCACGAATCAATCCCTTGAACAATACCTGTGCTGTTATATTTCCAAGTGCCAAAATGATTAGGTTAAGCATCTACCCCTCGCATACAACAATTCCTGGCAATCCTCTATTTCCATATCACCTTTCTTTGTGTTTTTGTGTTTTATCCCAAGTCAAATGCCTTCACTCCTTCTCAACAGTTTGATGCATCTGCTACTCCTGCATCTTGTCTTTGGAATAAGGAACACCATGCTTTAAAGAACTCTTCTTCTTGTTAAAAAAAAAATGTGTTTACAAGTCTCAGAAACTGTGTTCTTTTAAAATGGGTGATATGGTCTGGCTATCTGCTCAGAATGTTAAGATTCATCAACTTTCTCAGAAGTTGGGACTCCAATATATTAGCCCATTAAGAATCATCAGCAAATTAATTCTGTTACTTTCTGCCTTCAGTTGCCCAGGACTTTAAAGATAAATAATATATTTATTGTTCCCAGTTCAAGCCTGCATTTCTTTCCAACAAGCACAAAGTCTGTCTTTCAAGGAGAACTGCTCCAGTTATGGTTCAATGACGCCAAGAATAAAAGGTAGTGAAGATCTTGAACTCTAAGTTTGTATGTGGACAGGTACATGCCATAGTCCACTGAAAGGGCTACGGCCCTGAAGAGAAAGTGTGGATTACTGTAAGGTTTCTTCATGCCCCTGAACTCAAGAAATCCTTTTACAGAGAATTTCCTCTTAAACCTGGGTTTAACCTTAACCCCTTTTCAAGTAGGAGTACTGTTACGGTCCAATGTGCAGCCCGTACCAGATGCAGGAACCGGTCGTTGCCTAGTGACCGGGGCACTTTATCTCTTCTGGATGCAGGGGCTGGTGGTACCTGCCGGGCACTTTGTAACCGTACTGTCCCCTGGTAACCGTGGGTTGCTTGGCAACCGGCATGCTGGACACAGGTGGCGTTCCCGGTCTCTAGACAACAAGGATCAGACCAATTCCAGCTGACAGCCAGGGCTTGTTGGACATGCAGCAATACATATTCCGCAGTGCTTTACAGATAATATTTGCCCATTTAATCAGTCCCTGCCCCAGTGGAGCTTACAATCTAGATTCCCTATCACATGTACACACAGACACATTCACTGGGGTTAATTTTTGTTGGGAGCCAATTAACCTACCAGTATATTTTTGGATTGTGGGAGGAAACTGGAGTACTCGGAGGAAACCCACGCAAGTACTGGGAGAATATACAAACTCCACACAGTTCTGGCGATGGTAGGAATCGAACCCATGACCTCCGTACTGCCCATTCTTGGTTTGCAATTTCAAGCTGGGAACCAGTGCCAACTCAGACCTATCCTCATTTCCTCCAGTTAGAATGTGTATTTGTCATTCAAGGTCTCCAGTCAATTGTATAAGCCCCTACTGCTAAGGCATAAGATCTGGCGGCAACCTAAATACCGGTGCAGTGTTGGACTGGCCCACAGGGGAACAGGGGAAACCACCGGTGGGCCCTACTGCCTGTGGGCCCTCCTCCTCCTCTAGGGATCAAGTTCCAGACTATCCTAGTGCACTGGATTTATGCATTATACATATGTTACATTATACTTCACAATAATTTGATTTATTATATATTCACCAAGGGGTACAGAACAAGTAATGGTTAGCCAAACCTATGTGGTGGCTGGCAACGCCCCCACTGAAACCTGGCTACACCTTTAAACATGGGCCCCTACAGCAGCATTCCCCCGGTGGGCCATTCATGCCCCAGTCCGACACTGTACCGGTGTATGCATAAAGTACTAAGGGAATAGCGGGGGGGGGGGGGGGGGGGTGCTATGGCCTTCAAGATCCTCTTTCAGGACTCTAGGGGTCTTTCATATATTGTGCTGGAGTTCCTCTAACACTCACTTGCTCCAGTAGTCATGTAATTTATTATATCATGTTTTATGTTGGCAAAACTATAAGATTTGCAAAGAAAGAATGGCACCCCACAGGTTTAGCATTAGACATTGGAGATAAAGACACTGTTAGTGAAGAAGGTGAACAAGGCATTTCAGCGACTTCCATCATAGTCTTGCCTCTCTCAAGTATAAATAGATAGACTGGATCCCACGTTGCAGATGTGGTGGACATAGAGATGCAATTGTCTATTTCTTACTGCTTTATCTGTCTCTCTAATTTTCCCTTCTCCCTGATACTATTTTATGAGACCTTTGGTCTATAACTAGTTTGCACTTTTTTTCAGTTAGCTTTCTATCTATACTTGATTCCACTGTTATAATGGAGCATATCGCATCTAGTTAGATATGGTTCTGTTACTTTGTGTGTAGTTGCTTATTGTTTAATATTCTACTCTAAATAACAAAAGTTAGTGAACTACTGCACCTTCAGCGGCTGCAGTAGAGGTGCACTCTGGGTATCACTCTACACCCAAATCTAAGACAATAAAGAACAAAACGAGTGTGCCTCAACCGTGCATTGCCTATTACCCTAGATGAATGTGTGAAAGAGCAATATCGGTGTCAAGGTGCAGGGAAGTGTGATATACTGTCAACACCAATGGTTCTAAGTCCTTCTCAGTTCCTTGCAATAACCTTCTGAAAGATATTATGGTCCTCCTGAAATCCAATGTCCCTCAAAAGACAAAAAATTGCGACAGCAAAGTCGTGTAGTCTATCTCCACATTTTTGATACAGTGTGTTCTTTAGAGGGTGATGGAATCATTTGTACCGTACTCACGTCTTAGTGTTTTATTCTCCTCATATAAAGGTATCTTTATATCCCGGATCCTCCCACTGGGGCAGGTGATCACAAGCAGTACTTCACGTCTCACAGGATCTCAACGAAGTGGAAAAGGAATTGGGAAAACAGCAAATCAGACAAAAATAAATAATCTAGGGGTCTGTACCCTTTCCTATAGTCCCCTTCTGGGTAAGTATAAGATGCGTACTGCACTTGGGGGGTCATTCCGAGTTGTTCGCTCGTTACCGATTTTCACAACGGAGAGATTAAGGTAAAAATGCGCATGCGCATGGTTCGCAGTGCGCATGCGGTTAGTATTTAGCACAAAACTTAGTAGATTTACTCACGTCCAAACGAAGATTTTTCATCGTTGAAGTGATCGTAGTGTGATTGACAGGAAGTGGGTGTTTCTGGGCGGAAACTGGACGTTTTCTGGGAGTGTGCGGAAAAACGCAGGCGTTTCAGGGAAAAACGCGGGAGTGTCTGGAGAAACGAGGGAGTGGCTGGGCGAACGCTGGGCGTGTTTGTGACTTCAAACCAGGAACGAAATTGACTGAACTGATCGCTATTTGTGAGTAGGTCTCGAGCTACTCAGAAACTGCTAAGAAATTTCTATTCGCAATTCTGCTAATCTTTCGTTTGCAATTCTGCTAAGCTAAGATACACTACCAGAGGGCGGCGGTTTAGTGTGTGCAATGCTGCTAAAAGCAGCTAGAGAGCGAACAACTCGGAATCACCCCCTTGCATCCGTAAGTACTGATGTAAACACATATCGGTATCTTTGATAAATCTTTCAGTGATGTACCAATGGCGAGCTAGTGGTAGAGAAACCCTGTAGGAATGTGGGCGTACCCTACTCACAGTGTTCCATGTGGAGAATGTCCTGCGGGTTCTTTAAAGCCTCACACCAACGCATTTTGACCGCAGTCTTTATCACCTAGATAAAGACTGCGGTCAAAATGCATTGGTATGAGGGCTATGGACATCTGAGGACTCTCTAGGTCATCACTTTTTTGAGGTGAGGTTATCTGGATATTTCCCTCGCTCTCTGAAAGTGTTTTTCTCTGACGTCCTAGTGGATGCTGGGGACTCCGTAAGGACCATGGGGAATAGCGGCTCCGCAGGAGACTGGGCACAACTAAGAAAGATTTAGGACTACCTGGTGTGCACTGGCTCCTCCCTCTATGCCCCTCCTCCAGACCTCAGTTAGAATGTTGTGCCCGGCCGAGCTGGTTGCACACTAGGGGCTCTCCTGAGCTCTTAGAAAGAAAGTATATTTAGGTTTTTTATTTTCAGTGAGATCTGCTGGCAACAGACTCACTGCCTCGAGGGACTGAGGGGAGAAGAAGCAAACCTACCTGCTTGCAGCTAGCTTGGGCTTCTTAGGCTACTGGACACCATTAGCTCCAGAGGGATCGAACACAGGCCCAGCCTCGGTCGTCCGGTCCCGGAGCCGCGCCGCCGTCCCCCTTGCAGAGCCAGAAGCAAGAAGAACGTCCAGAAAATTGGCGGCTGAAGACTCCAGTCTTCATTAAGGTAGCGCACAGCACTGCAGCTGTGCGCCATTGCTCCCCATGCACATCTCACACTCCGGTCACTGATGGGTGCAGGGCAGCCCTGGGCTGCAATATAAATACCTTAGCTTGGCAAAAAGACACATAATATAGTCAGGAAGACTATATATGTGTAAAATCCCCTGCCAAAAATATCCTGAAAAAAGCGGGAGAAGTCCGCCGTGAAGGGGGCGGGGCTATCTCCCTCAGCACACTGGCGCCATTTCCTCTCACAGCTCCGCTGGAAGGACGCTCCCTAGGCTCTCCCCTGCAGTTTGCAGGCTCAATAGGGTAAAAAAGAGAGGGGGGGCACTAAATTTAGGCGCAAATTGTGTATTATAGCAGCTATAGGGGAAAAATCACTGTGTGTAGTGTGTATCCTTGTATTATATAGCGCTCTGGTGTGTGCTGGCATACTCTCTCTCTCTGTCTCCCCAAAGGACTTTGTGGGGTCCTGTCCTCAGTCAGAGCATTCCCTGTGTGTGTGCGGTGTGTCGGTACGGCTGTGTCGACATGTTTGATGAGGAGGCTTATGTGGAGGCGGAGCAGGTGCAGATAAATGTGATGTCACCCCCTGCGGGGTCGACACCTGAATGGATGGACATGTGGAAGGAATTACGCGACAGTGTCAACTCCTTACATAAAAGGTTTGACGACATAGCAGATGTGGGACAGCCGGCTGCTCAACCCGTGCCTGCCCAGGCGTCTCAAAAGCCATCAGGGGCTCTAAAACGCCCACTACCTCAGATGGCAGACACAGATGTCGACACGTATACTGACTCCAGTGTCGACGACGATGAGATTAGTGTACATTCCAATAGAGCCATTCGTTATATGATTACGGCAATGAAAAATGTGTTGCACATTTCTGATATTACCCCAGGTACCACAAAAAAGGGTATTATGTTTGGGGAGAAAAAGCTACCAGTGGTGTTTCCTCCATCTGATGAATTAAATGAAGTGTGTGAAGAAGCGTGGGCTTCCCCCGATAAGAAACTGGTAATTTCAAAAAAGTTATTAATGGCGTACCCTTTCCCGCCAGAGGACAGGTCACGTTGGGAGACATCCCCTAGGGTGGATAAAGCGCTCACACGTCTGTCTAAAAAGGTGGCACTACCGTCTCCGGACACGGCCGCCCTAAAGGAACCCGCGGATAGAAAGCAGGAGGCTATCCTGAAGTCTGTATATACACACTCAGGAATTATACTGAGACCGGCTATTGCTTCAGCATGGATGTGCAGTGCTGCAGCTGCGTGGTCAGATTCCCTGTCGGAAAACATTGATACCCTAGATAGGGACACTATATTGCTAACCGTAGAGCATATTAAAGACGCTGTCTTATACATGAGAGATGCACAGAGGGATATTTGCCGGCTGGCATCTAAAATAAATGCAATGTCCATTTCTGCCAGGAGAGGATTGTGGACTCGGCAGTGGACAGGAGATGCAGATTCTAAAAGGCACATGGAAGTTTTGCCTTACAAGGGTGAGGAGTTGTTTGGGGATGGTCTCTCGGACCTCGTTTCCACAGCGACAGCTGGGAAGTCAGCATTTTTACCCCATGTTCCCTCACAGCCAAAGAAAGCACCGTATTATCAGGTACAGTCCTTTCGGCCCCAGAAAGGCAAGCGGGTTAGAGGCGCGTCCTTTCTGCCCAGAGGCAGAGGTAGAGGGAAAAAGCTGCAACATACAACCAGTTCCCAGGAACAAAAGTCCTCCCCCGCTTCCTCTAAGTCCACCGCATGACGCTGGGGCTCCACAGGCGGAGCCAGGTACGGTGGGGGCCCGTCTCAAGAATTTCAGCGACCAGTGGGCTCGTTCACGGCTGGATCCCTGGATTATACAAGTAGTATCTCAGGGGTACAAGCTGGAATTCGAGACGTCTCCCCCTCGCCGTTTCCTCAAGTCTGCCTTGCCGACAGCTCCCCCGGACAGGGAGGCAGTGCTGGAGGCGATTCACAAGCTTTTTTCTCAGCAGGTGATAATCAAGGTACCCCTCCTTCAACAAGGACGGGGTTACTATTCCACAATGTTTGTGGTACCGAAACCGGACGGTTCGGTGAGACCCATTTTAAATTTAAAATCCTTGAACACTTATATAAGAAGGTTCAAGTTCAAGATGGAATCACTCAGGGCGGTGATTGCAAGCCTGGACGAGGGGGATTACATGGTATCACTGGACATCAAGGATGCTTACCTGCATGTCCCCATTTACCCTCCTCACCAGGAGTACCTCAGATTTGTGGTACATGACTGTCATTACCAATTCCAGACGTTGCCGTTTGGTCTGTCCACGGCACCGAGGGTATTTACCAAGGTAATGGCCGAAATGATGATACTCCTTCGAAAAAAGGGAGTTTTAATTATCCCGTACTTGGACGATCTCCTTATAAAGGCGAGGTCCAGGGAACAGTTGTTGATCGGAGTAGCACTTGCTCGGGAAGTGCTACAACAGCACGGCTGGATCCTGAATTTTCCAAAGTCGCAGCTGGTTCCTACAACGCGTCTACTGTTCCTGGGGATGGTTCTGGACACGGAACAGAAAAAAGTGTTTCTCCCGGAGGAGAAGGCCAAGGAGTTGTCATCTCTAGTCAGAGACCTCCTAAAACCAAAACAGGTGTCGGTGCACCATTGCACGCGAGTCCTGGGAAAGATGGTGGCTTCTTACGAAGCAATTCCTTTCGGAAGGTTCCATGCAAGGATCTTTCAGTGGGATCTGTTGGACAAGTGGTCCGGATCGCATCTTCAGATGCATCGGCTGATAACCCTGTCTCCAAGGACCAGGGTGTCGCTGTTGTGGTGGCTGCAGAGTGCTCATCTTCTAGAGGGCCGCAGATTCGGCATACAAGACTGAGTCCTGGTGACCACGGATGCCAGCCTTCGAGGTTGGGGGGCAGTCACACAGGGAAGAAACTTCCAAGGACTATGGACAAGTCAGGAGACTTCCCTACACATAAATATTCTGGAACTAAGGGCCATTTACAATGCCCTAAGTCAGACAAGACCCCTGCTTCAACACCAGCCGGTGCTGATCCAGTCAGACAACATCACGGCGGTCGCCCATGTAAACCGACAGGGCGGCACAAGAAGCAGGATGGCGATGGCAGAAGCCACAAGGATTCTCCGATGGGCGGAAAATCACGGGATAGCACTGTCAGCAGTGTTCATTCCGGGAGTGGACAACTGGGAAGCAGACTTCCTCAGCAGGCACGACCTCCACCCGGGAGAGTGGGGACTTCATCCAGAAGTCTTCAAGCTGATTGTAAATCGTTGGGAACGGCCACAGGTGGACATGATGGTGTCCCGCCTCAACAAAAAGCTAAAAAAATATTGCGCCAGGTGAAGGGACCCTCAGGCGATAGCTGTGGACGCTCTAGTGACACCGTGGGTGTACCAGTCGGTTTATGTGTTCCCTCCTCTGCCTCTCATACCCAAGGTACTGAGAATAATAAGAAGGAGAGGAGTAAGAACTATACTTGTGGTTCCGGATTTGCCAAGAAGAGCTTGGTACCCAGAACTTCAAGAAATGATCTTAGAGGACACATGGCCTCTGCCGCTCAGACCGGACCTGCTGCTGCAGGGACCATGTCTGTTTCAAGACTTACCGCGGCTGCGTTTGACGGCATGGCGGTTGAACGCTAGATCCTGAAGGAAAAGGGCATTCCGGAGGAAGTCATCCCTACGCTGATTAAAGCTAGGAAAGAGGTGACTGCAAACCATTATCACCGCATATGGCGAAAATATGTTGCGTGGTGTGAGGCCAGAAGGGCCCCAATGGAGGAATTTCAGCTGGGTCGATTTCTGCACTTCCTACAGTCAGGGGTGACTATGGGCCTAAAATTGGGTTCCATTAAGGTCCAGATTTCGGCTCTGTCGATTTTCTTCCAAAAAGAACTGGCTTCACTGCCTGAAGTTCAGACGTTTGTTAAAGGAGTGCTGCATATTCAGCCCCCTTTTGTGCCTCCAGTGGCACCTTGGGATCTCAACGTGGTGTTGAATTTCCTTAAGTCACATTGGTTTGAGCCACTTAAAACCGTGGAACTAAAATATCTCACGTGGAAAGTGGTCATGCTGTTGGCCTTGGCTTCGGCCAGGCGTGTGTCAGAATTGGCGGCTTTGTCATGTAAAAGCCCTTATCTGATTTTCCATATGGATAGGGCGGAATTGAGGACTCGTCCCCAATTTCTTCCTAAGGTGGTATCAGCTTTTCATTTGAACCAACCTATTGTGGTGCCTGCGGCTACTAAGGACTTGGAGGATTCCAAGTTGCTGGACGTAGTCAGAGCCCTGAAAATCTATGTTTCCAGGACGGCTGGAGTCAGGAAAACTGACTCGCTATTTATCCTGTATGCGCCCAACAAGCTGGGTGCTCCTGCTTCAAAGCAGTCTATTGCTCGCTGGATCTGTAGTACGATTTAACTTGCACATTCTGCGGCTGGACTGCCGCATCCTAAATCTGTAAAAGCCTATTCCACGAGGAAAGTGGGCTCTTCTTGGGCGGCTGCCCGAGGGGTCTCGGCTTTACAACTTTGCCGAGCTGCTACTTGGTCGGGTTCAAACACATTTGCTAAATTCTACAAGTTTGATACCCTGGCTGAGGAGGACCTTGAGTTTGCTCATTCGGTGCTGCAGAGTCATCCGCACTCTCCCGCCCGTTTGGGAGCTTTGGTATAATCCCCATGGTCCTTACGGAGTCCCCAGCATCCACTAGGACGTCAGAGAAAATAAGAATTTACTCTCCGGTAATTCTATTTCTCGTAGTCCGTAGTGGATGCTGGGCGTCCATCCCAAGTGCGGATTGTCTGCAATACTTGTATATAGTTATTGCCTAACTAAAGGGTTATTGTTTGGAGCCATCTGTTTGAGAGGCTCAGTTGTTATTCATACTGTTCACTGGGTATAGTATCACGAGTTGTACGGTGTGATTGGTGTGGCTGGTATGAGTCTTACCCGCAATTCCAAAATCCTTTCCTTATTGTGTCAGCTCTTCCGGGCACAGTTTCCTAACTGAGGTCTGGAGGAGGGGCATAGAGGGAGGAGCCAGTGCACACCAGGTAGTCCTAAATTTTTCTTAGTTGTGCCCAGTCTCCTGTGGAGCCGTTATTCCCCATGGTCCTTACGGAGTCCCCAGCATCCACTACGGACTACGAGAAATAGAATTACCGGTGAGTAAATTCTTATTTACATCTTCCTAGATGGACCTTACTGGTTGAGTACATTTGTGTTAATATCTTAATGTTTTTATAAATAAATTTATTTTTTATATTACAATGCATACTCCTGATATATTATCTTCTTTACATATATGACGGATACTTATGAGATTGGGAGAAGTTTTTCGTTGTATATAAGGACCCCAAACGGTTTAATAGAAAGTTGCCATGACAAATCAGTGAGACCGCACTTACTTGCACCACAAAGGGATTGACCCTTTTGTGTTATTGAATAAGAGATTAAGATGAGCTGTAAGAAAAATAAACTGTAATATGTGTGTGCTGCAGATCTTATGTAGTGCTGGAGAGCATTTAAGACAATTAGAATTACTGGAAAATTAAACAACCTTGGATGCGGCAGAGCATTGTACTATAAAGGTACAAATAGGATTATCCTTATTTCTGTACAACTGACATATGTGGAACTAGAATGACAAACTCATTGATATAAATGTTTTGTTGGTACTGTGTACTGTATTTTTGTTATTGCCTATGCTGTCATCACCATGACAACTGTGTTGCTCTCATTTATGGAATACTAGCTGAATACCCATGCTTCGCTACAGAATTTCAAGTATTTCCATGCGTATAACTTTAATTTTGAAGGACTTCCTGGTACACTAATTACAGGATATGCTCCACCCACCACTGCCAATCTCAGCTGCACCTCCGGGCGGGCCTTCCCCGGATGGATGCTGTCAAAAGGCTGGTGCTGAGGAGAATAATCCTCATCTTTCTCTGCCCCATCCTGCCTCTGATGCTGCCCTGCTCAGTGCTGTAAATGCTGGGACGACGGGCCAAGCTCCGCCCGCTGTATGTTAAATATGTGAGGTTTGCAGGGATAGGCTGACTCTATTCCAAAGGGCCCTAGGTCTCCTTGCTTAGCTTCTCGCTCTCCTTAAGGCTCCTCCTTTGAGGTAAAAAGGTAAAGATTTTCTCACAACACTTAAGGTCACTGGTAGAGCTGTCAGTACCCTTTACACAGCAGATAAGCAGTTGCTTACTATTAAGATTTCCTTTAATGCATTTAAGAGTCAAAATATCTAACTCTCCTTTCCTCCTATTGCTCTCTGAGAGGTTCGGCAATGTTTAGTTCAAGTGACAGGTTAACCTCTGATAATTGAGACACTATCCTCTCCTGACTGGAAATATGTTGGTTAAGTATTTATATCTGAAATCTATATATATAAAAGGCAAATAACACTGACTCATCACAAAATCTCACCCCTTTTGACCCCTTTTTGGGTGGAATTTTTAAAAATTCCTTCTTAGTGGGTGCCTACATCACAAAGGCAAGCTTGTCCAAATTTAAAGTTCCTAGTCCGTATGGTTCAGGAGATTTTGTGATGAGTCAGTGGTATTTGCCTTCTATATAGATACTTAAATATAGATACTTATATATATATATATATATATATATATATATATACACATACATACTGTAGGTGGAAACTGATTTTTTGTCTCCTGAAAATACCATAGAGGCATAAACATTTTTTACTCCTTTATTTTAGTAAGCGTACAAAATGTTATGATCCTCATTTTCCGCACCTGACTTTTATGAGCGGATCAGAAATTTCCTCTGTGTAAATAGTCCTCTGTAATTTCCCTGCAATAAACAGCCCTAAATTAAGTACATTTCTTCAGCTTTTCGTCAGTACCATATACCCGCTAATCATCATTACAGTATTACGTTTTGCATAAGCCATAACCCCGGCATACAGATTAGCAAAAGTGCATATTGTTATATATTATACTTTTGTGTTTATACTTTCACTCTTTCCTCCTACTGATTAGTCTGATTTGTGGTCTGGAGCTGTCCCAATAAGGAGAAAAGCTTTTTACTACTAAGTATAATGATCATCCTGTCTTCTACCATCAGACAACGAGAATTTGTGATTAAACTGGTCCAATACTAATCTATTTCCTGGAACTGGACACTTTCCTTTGTAATAATAACTCTACTGAAGACAACTATTCAAAAACAAATAATATAATTGGTACAGTTTATTCTCATTTCTCATTAATCTTCTTACATACTTGTAGAGAGAAAACATGTAAACTCATCATGACAATGACCATATTAACTTCCTTTTCCTTTTGATAATAGGAAACTGTGCAGATGCTGGAGAAGAAAGAAAATTCCATGCTTAAATGTGTAGCCATATAGTTTATCGGACTAGGGCCGGATAAACCTTTGGGGCTGCCAGGGGCACCTTAGACAGGGGGGCCCCGGTGGAGGGGGAAGGGGGGGGATGGGGGGGCTGTGTATAAGATTGTGCATACCTCCCAACATGACCCACTCCAGGAGGGACAACATGCTCTTTACTGTACATGGACTGTCCTCTTAATTTATGATTGTAGTAACCTGTGTTAAACTATTTAATCAATAGGAAAGGTTTTCAACATAGGTGATTGCAATCATAAGTTAAGAAGGAAGTCCAGGTAGAGAGCATTTTGGGGGTGCTTCAGATCTGATCGCTGCTGTGTGTTTTCGCAAAGTGGGCAAACAGGTCCTAACTGCACATGCATATGCACCGCAATGCACACGCGTGCCGGACAACAACAACGGCCATCGCTGGTCAGCGGCGGGATGGTGCGAAAAATCTGTTTGCCCAGGCGTTCGCAAGGTGATTGACAGGAGGAGGCCGTTTTTGGGTGGCAACTGAGCGTTTATAGGGAGTGTCCAGAGAAATGCAGGCATTACCAAGCATTTTTAGGGAGGGTGTCAGACATCAGCTCCAGCCCCGATCAGCTTGTTCTCATCGCACTGGAGGAGTACGAGAGTCCTGGGTTGCGCAGAGACTGCACACACTGTATTTTTGCAGCTCGGCATACACATAGCATCGCACACTTGCACAGCGAATTTACACTACCCCTGGAGGCGGCGACTATCTGATCGCAGGACAGCAAAGTTAGCAGCCGAGCGATCAGATCTGAATTACCCCCTTTGTCCCTCCGAGAATGGGTCATGTTGGGATGTATGGATTGTGTATATTAAATTTAGCCCAATGGTGTATATTACATTTAAACTAATAGTTTTGTAATGCCTGGGAACTGTTAATGGCACCACCTAATTGAAAGACAACTATTTTATAAAATGTTCTTGTAGTGGAATAAAGACAACTTAAACAACCTTAAAATACACATAGAAAAATAAAATCTATAATTTATCTTGTTACGTGCAAAAATAGCAGCAGCCTCTGTACTACTTACACACTGGGACAGGACTCAGGAGGACTCTGTATATGTGTGTGTGTGTGTGTGTGTGTGTGTGTGTCTCTCTCTCTCTCTCTCTAGACCCTCATTAGATAAGTTACACAGTCCTCCCACCCAGATGTGTCACCCTGTGTCACTTACAGCTCTCTCCACCCCCCTATCTCTCCTCTGGTTGGGAAGCTAAGTCGATAGTTCATGAAATCTGATACTCCTGTGTCTCTGCCTGCACTGCATACTGTCCTTATCCCATTCTGGCTGTCGGGTTCTGCTGCTACATAAGAGGGAAAGCTAGTGATGTCAGTGTGCTCTGGCCAGGGGGCCCAGGATACAGTATGCCCTGCATCCCCCCTTAATCTGGCTATGTATCCTGCACTTGAATGGTAAAATCATTGAAAATGCTCCGGTACCTTCTTATGGGGGACAGCCCCCACACACGTTATCAAGTAGAAAAAGTGGCATTCACAGTCTCCATAATAGTGCAAACAGCAGTGATGCTTTTAATCAATGTTTTGAGGTGTTACCCCCTTCATCAGTATAACAAACATAACATACAACAACATATTTATACATTACCAACACCAATTCGATCCACGGCATCTCCAGCCTACCCGCCCGGGATTCAGCGGCTGCACTTCCGCTCATGGCTCCTTCCGGAACCGGAAGTGATGTGGTCGTAGTTATGGTAACCCGTACAAACACGGTTACATATAGTGGGTGATAAAGAACGATACAGTGTGTATATTTATCCATAAGTGTCATATGAGCGGCGTCCATTGCCACAGTATAAATAAGGATAATATGGTGAAAATAACACTGAGTGATGCTCTAATTACTAAATAAACAAATGTTAACAAAAAAGAGTGAAAAATCTGATTTAAAAAAATGCAACAATGTTACATCAAACCTACAGCAGCTGACGTTACACCATAAAAGAAGATATACGTAATGTAGATACAGTATTAAATGCAGTGCCATATATTGTATTTATGACCAATCCGAAACATTTGAAACAAGATCCCTGTTTGAAAATACACTATGACGTCTTAAATTAACCCTTATCATAGCCATCAGCATACAGCAGAAAACTTAATTCTGTTAAAAGACTGATATGCAAAGACAGTTTACAAAAAAACCCTGAGACCCATGATTTCATTCAACCCCTTTGAGAAAATGGTATCCAATTTAAAGATCCATCTTGCTTCTAATTGTAGAAGCCTCCTATGACTGTTTCCCCCTCTTAAAGTAAGAGGTACATGATCAATTACTTTGTAACGAAGTGTAGCTACCCCGTGTCCTTTGGCCGCAAAGTGTCGAGCCACCGGCTGCTCACTATGCCCTGTGGTTATTGCTGTTCTTATGGCTGTCCGGTGCTGTGCCATTCTCTCTTTGAAATGGCGAGTGGTTTTACCCATGTATTGTAGGCAACAAGGGCAAAACAACATGCAGACCACAAATTTAGGGGAACACGTAAGTGGCCAGTTGATTTTGAATCTTTTGCCTCAATGGGCATGTACTATTGAGTCGCCTGTCTGGAGGTACCTACAAGTGGTACACCCCAGACAGCTAAATACATTTTTGCGGCTCAAGAAATGTTGTTTACTTGATTTCTCAAAACTACTAATATCTGTTTTAATGACAACATCTCTAATTTTACGGCTTCTTGTATGGCCAGCTAAAACCTGAGAACCATGCAATACAGTAAGATCAGGGTCTGTGGAAATTAATGGTCACAAAGCCTTCACCTGTTTAGTGATAGAATAACTTTGAGTATTGTATTCACTCACCCACAGAATTGTGCTAGATAACTGCCTCTTCTTTTTATCTGTTAAAAGAGTATGTCGGTTTTGCCTAAGCGCTTTTGTTCTTGCTGTCCTTAACTAATCAGCCTGATAACTTCTTTCTATGAACTTGTCAAACATGCTGTCTAACTATTTGACTGTGTTAGCTGGATCATTTGAGATCCGGCACACCCAGAGGAACTGCGAATAGGGAAGCCCTTTGACAGTGGAACAGGGATGGAAGCTGTTATATCTTAATAAATTATTTCTGTCCATTGGTTTTGTGTAAAGCAGGGGTGGCCAACCAGTCAGAGGAAAAGAGCCCAAAAATATCTGTAGTTAAGTCAAAGAGCCGGATATCATGTGCGCGCCTAGGGCGCGCGTACAAAAAATGGGGCGTGACCTAGCTGACACAAGGCCACGCCCCATTTCTGTGCACCCGCCTTTGGTATGACGTTTGTGGGAGAATGACCATTTAAATTACAAACTTGTGGCGCTGTAAGTGCCAGCATGGATGGTCATTAATTAATAATATTGCCTCAATTAATATAAAAATATTATTTTCTTCATAATTAAACAAGGAGACCAGAAGAGGGTGACTGGGAGACAGTGGGTGACAAGGAGAGAGCAACTGGGAGATAGTGGGTGACAATGAGAGGGTGACAGGGAGATAGTGGGTGACAAGGAGAGGGTGACAGGGAGATAGTGAGTGACAAGGAGAGGGTGACTGGGAGATAGTGGGTGACAAGGAGAGAGTGACTGGGAGATAGGGGGTGACAATGAGAGGGTGACAGGGAGATAGTGGGTGACAGGGAGATAGTGAGTGACAAGGAGATAGTGACAGGGAGATAGTGGGTGACAAGGAGAGGGTGGCAGGGAGATCGTGACAGGGAGATAGTGGGTGACAATGTGAGGGTGACAGGGAGATAGTGGGTGACATGGAGAAGGTGGCAGGGAGGAAGTGGGTGAGAGGGATAAAGTGGGTGACAAGGTGAGAGTGACAGGGAGCTAGTGTGTGACAAGGAAAGGGTGACAGGGAGCTAGTGGGTGAAAGGGAGCTAGTGGGTGACAAGGAGAAGGTGACAGGGAGATGCTTGCTGACAAGGAGAGGGTGACGGAGATAGTGGGTGACAATGAGAGGGTGACAGGGAGATACTTGGTGACAAGGAGAAGGTGACAGGGAGATAGTGGGTGACAAGGAGAAGGTGACAATGAGAGAGTGGGTGACAAGGAGAAGGTGACAAGGAGAGGGTGACAGGGAGATACTTGCTGACAAGGAGAGGGTGACAGGGAGACAGTGGGTGACAATGAGAGGGTGACAGGGAGATAGTCGGTGACAAGGAGAAGGTGACAATGAGATAGTGGGTAACAAGGAGAAGGTGACAAGGAGAGGGTGACAGGGAGATACTGGGTGACAATAAGAGGGTGACAGGGAGATACTTGGTGATAAGGAGAGGGTGACAGGGAGATACTTGGTGACGAGGAGAGGGTGACAGGGAGATAGTTGCTGACAAGGAGAGGGTGACAGGGAGATGTTTGCTGACAAGGAGAGGGTGACGGAGATAGTGGGTGACAATGAGAGGGTGACAGGTAGATACTTGGTGACAAGGAGAAGGTGACATGGAGATAGTGGGTGACAAGGAAAAGGTGACAATGAGAGAGTGGGTGACAAGGAGAAGGTGACAAGGAGAGGGTGACAGGGAGATACTTGCTGACAAGTAGAGGGTGACAGGGAGATAGTGGGTGACAATGAGAGGGTGACAGGGAGATAGTCGGTGACAAGGAGAAGGTGACAATGAGATAGTGGGTAACAAGGAGAAGGTGACAAGGAGAGGGTGACAGGTAGATACTGGGTGACAATAAGAGGGTGACAGGGAGATACTTGGTGATAAGGAGAGGGTGACAGGGAGATACTTGGTGACGAGGAGAGGGGGACAGGGAGATAGTTGCTGACAAGGAGAGGGTGACAGGGAGATGTTTGCTGACAAGGAGAGGGTGACGGAGATAGTGGGTGACAATGAGAGGGTGACAGGGAGATACTTGGTGACAAGGAGAGGGTGACAGGGAGATAGTAGGTGACAAGGAAAAGGTGACAATGAGAGAGTGGGTGACAAGGAGAAGGTGACAAGGAGAGGGTGACAGGGAGATACTTGCTAACAAAGAGAGGGTGACAGGGATATAGTCGGTGACAAGGAGAGGGTGACAGGGAGATGCTTGCTGACAAGGAGAGGGTGACGGAGATAGCTGGTGACCATGAGAGGGTGACAGGGAGATATTTGATGAAAAAGGAGATGGTGACAGGGAGACAACGGAGTCGGATGCCGCCGGGCTCCTGCCTTGCAGAGGGCACCTGCTCCGTTGTCCCACGTTCCGTCCAGAGTACCCATTCTGCACCTGTCCTGCAGCCGCTGGAGGACCCGCCAAGCGCAACGCCTAACAAACTCAGCAACGCTCGCTCACTCCTCCCCTGATGTGTTTAGGAGCTATCTCTCTGGCTCTGCTGCTTTGCAATGGTCGCGTGACATCCGTCTGCGATCCAGAGCCTGAGTGAGCAGCCGGCCAGGACGCAATGCGGGCGAGTGGTGCCTCCAGGGTATGCATGCTGCCAGAGGCGTCACCAGGTGTGGTGACACCCGGTGCGCACCCCTGATGTACTGCCGCGATCGCGGCAAAAAGGGGGCGTGGCCTTACAGCTAGGGGGCGTGGCTTCGCGGGGATACCGGGATCGTCACTCTGGGGGCGTGCCCAGCATCTCCGGAGATGCTGGGCTTCCCCCAGAGACGGTCTCAGTGTGCGGTCGGCTCCTCTGCTATGACAGGAGCCGGGTGCTGTAGCGGAATTTCACACTGCAGCACCTGGCTCCTGTCACTGCGGAGGAGCTGACATTTGGTGTCACCCCCTCCAGGTGTCACACCCGGGTGCGGGCCGCACCCCCCGCACCCGCCTTGTGACGCCACTGCATGCTGCTCTGTGGGACTCCGTTGGTGGGCAGAGGGGGGGAGGGGAGAAGTCTGCAGCTGCGGGGCTCCATTTGTGGGGAGAGGGGGGAGAGAAGTTTGCATCTGCGGGGCTCAGTTGGTGTGGAGGGGGGAGAAATCTGCAGCTGCGGGGCTCAGTTGGTGGGGAGAGGGGAAGCTGTTAGTATATATATATATATATATATATATGTATAGAAATATATATATATAATACCCTGCATTATGCATTAGCATGAGGAGGGTGCCAAGGCATCTATCTCATTTCAGTTTGCAAAAGTGCCAGACTTCCTTATTAGAGATATAAATGTAGAGAGAAAGAGAGTGAGATAAGCGGCAGGATGTAATGGCACCTGGGCCAGTATTTACTAAAAATCCGAGTTTGTCCGATTTGTGTTTTTTTTTCTAAGTCCCAATCCGGGAATTCACTAAGCACAAATCTCGGCAGTGTTTGGACTATTCGTAATGGTTTGAATGACAACGTTCAGAAATACGAATGAATAGACCATCGGTCAAACGCGGCTGTTATTACATAGAATACGGGAATTCACTATTCATTCGTATTTGGGTGTTAGTCTCAGAGTGTTAGTCTCTGAGTGCTCAAATGCGGTCGTATTGTTCGTGGCTAGATTCTGGAGGGCTCTCTGTGCTGCTCTACGGGTACAGTTAAAATTCTCAACTGCATATCATCCCCAAACCAATGGAAGTACAGAGAGAGTCAATCAAGACTTGGAGCTGTTCCTCAGAATTCATGTCTCTTCTTTTCAAGACGACTGGCTAGAACTACTACCATGGCCAGAGTTTGCTCACAACAACTCCTACCACTCTTCCACAGGTCATACCCCTTTCTATACTGTATATGGCTTCCATCCTCGAGTTCCTCAGTTCCTGGCTTTACCAGCTCAAGATCTTCCTGCGGTTCAGGAATCTCTCAAGAGACTTTCCGGAGTTTGCCGAAAAGTTCACCAAAATCTACAAAAAGCCTCCGCTCGCTATAAGTTCTGGGTCAATAAGAAGAGAAGGGTGGTACCTAAATTGGCAGTTGGAGATCAGGTCTGGCTCTCTACGCGCAATTTAAGTTTACGTGTTCCGTCTATGAAGTTCACTCCTCACTACATTGGGCCCTTCCCAGTTGAACAAATCATCAATTCCGTAATTTATAGGCTTAAATTACCCCCGTATCTGAAAGTCTTCCCAGCCTTTCATGTTTCTCTTTTGAAGCCTTTAGTATTAAACAAGTTTTGTAAGATCCTTCCTCGCTCTCAAAAGGTTGTCACGGATCGTGGTATTGAATTCGAGATCAAGAAGATCCTTGACTCCCAAGTAAGACATGGACATCTACAATATCTTCTGGATTGGAAGGGCTACGGTCCTGAGGAGCGTTCCTGGGAGGATTCTTTGGATGTTCATGCTCCCGCTTTACTTCACAAGTTCCATGAAGAAAATCCCAGCAAACCTGGTGGCTGTCCAGTGGCCATCCCTAAAATGGGGGGTAATGTCACGGTCCGGCGGGTCGGGTTTCGGGACCAGCTGTACTTACCTGTCCGGACGCTCTGACGCGGTGCCTCCAGTGGAGGTGTGGGCTGCTGGCAAGGGGCATGACTTGCAGGCATGTCTGGAGGAGAGGTCTCAGAGGCAGCAGCAAACATTTGTGCAAATTCCAGCTGCAGAGGTCCGGGATGGGCGTCGCCGCCTTGGAAGGGTCAGCTAATCTAAAACACTCAGTAACCTGCAAGGATTGCAAAACCAATGGGAAACAGTCTGCAGGTATAAATCTAGGGATTTCTGGGTAAGCAAATCGCCAGTGCAACGTCTCTCACACAGCCTTGTGTGTGCTAGTTCTCTGTGCTCCACAGCATTGCTTCTAAAGCATCCTGTTTCCTGAGTTCTAGCCTGGATCGCTGGATCTACACCTGGTTATTTCTCCTCACATGCTGACCTCTCCGAGTCACCATCTCTCTCAGCGAGTCTCAGTCACCCCAGTCTACAGTCTTCCTATACGGGTTTCCACCAGACGTCCGTCCACAGACGTACAGGTCCTGCCGACACAACCGCTCTAACATGTAAACAGCTAGGGCACCCGTGGAACCTCCTTAGAAGATCTATGAAAAAGACTTTCATTCAGCCTGCTCGGCTAACCCTGCCTAAAGTCACCGATACCAAACCGTAAGCCGCAATTCCGGATTCACAAAACCCAGTCCCCGTGACACACACCGGGGTGCTGTGGCACATAGGGAACTGCTGCAGCTTGTTCTGAAGTCCAGATACCCTAAGTCTGCCCAGATTCCTAGGGGCCAGCTCTGTGAGGCTGTCAATGTCAGTGGGAGCCGTGCATCTAGTGTCTCCTTGAGACAATGGACGCGCCGGGAGGCAGGAGCCGCAGATCAATTAAGAAAGAGCCGCATGTGGCTCGAGAGCCGCGGGTTGGCCACCGCTGGTGTAAAGTGTTGTGTATATTCTCTGATCTTTAATTGAGATGTTCACATCAAGATAATGAATTTAATTCTTGCTGATTTTATAAGTCAGTTTGATGGGACTGGGTGAGAGATTGTGATCATCAATCAAAGAAATTAATAATTTGATGTCCCCATTCCAAAAAATCAGTAAATCATTGATGTATCAATAATATAAAAAAATTACTATCAGAGATACTGGTGTTTTCAAAAAATATATCTCTCTCCACTTCCCACATGTACGAATTAGCAACAACGGGGCTACCGCCGATCCCATGGCACACCCCGTGTTTTGACGGTAGAACTGACCATCAAATAAGAAATAATTATGTTTGAGTGTGAACATCAAAAGAGACAGAAAAAACTTTATAGGGGGAACTTTATATAAAGGGTTATAGAGTTATTAATCAACAAGTGTCTCAATGCCTCCACACCAGCCTAGTGTGGGATGCAGGTATACAAGCTGGCCACCTCCAGTGTGGCCATTGTAACATTGGGGTCTATTTACTAAGCCTGAAGATAAAGTACCAGCCAATCAGCTCCTAACTGTTATTTTTCAAACACGGCTTATGACATGGCAGTTGGGAGGTGATTGGCTGGTGCTTTATCTCCGGCCACTTTATCTCCATCCAGGGCTTAGTAAATAGACCCCTTTATGTTGAAGTAACATGGATAAGTCTTTCAAATGTGTAAATGTATTTTGAATACATGGCTGCAAAAACATGTCCAAATGAACTGAAATAGGCTCACAGAGAGACTCTCTGGCAAACACAATGGGTCTGCCCGGAGGTCTCTCCGGATCCTTTTTGGTATCGTATAGAATACTGGTACCTTGAAATTCTGTCTTAAGTTTAGTGCAAATATCACAAGTAATGACACCATCAAGTACAGCTTTATCCAAAATATTGTCTAACTCAGTTTTATAAACATCAGAAGGATCAGAATCCAAACAACAGTACAGTATGTATCACCATCATTAAGCAAATGTAAGCAATCGGTACGATAATCACCAATGTCTACCACCACCACCACCACCACAGAATCCCCTTTATCTGCATTACGAATTATAATATCTTGCCTTCTTCCCAATTCTTTTAGGGCTTGCTGTTCCTCTCTTGATAAACTAGGGTAACTATTACGTGGTGCATCTAAACATGACAGAGAGTCAATCATACAATGGAACTTCGTAATTGAAGAATTGGTAGAAATAGGCTCAAACTGAGACCTAGCTCCCAGTCCGCGTATTTGTTGCGGTAAGTCATCTGACGTGTTTAAACTATTTTTTTACCAAAGTGTTCTTTAAGCTTTAAAGTTCTTTGCAGCTTGAAATTTTTCACTTTAAGTTTGAACTGGTCTAGCTTATTTGTAGAGATGTGCGGCGGGCACTTTTCGTGTTTTGTGTTTTGGTTTTGGATCTGGATCCCCGCTCATGTTTTGGATCTGGATTGGTTTTGCCAAAACCACCGTTTCGGGTTTTGGTTTTGAATCTGGATGATTTTTTTTTTTTTTAAAACATAAAAACAGCTAAAATCACAGAATGTGAGAGTAATTTTGATCCTACAATATTATTAACCTTAATAACATTCATTTCTACTCATTTCCAGTCTATTCTGAACACCATACACCTCACAATATTGTTTTTAGGCCAAAAGGTTGCACAGAGGTAGCTGGATGACTAAGCTAAGCGACACAAGTGGGCGGCACAAACAACTGGCCCATCTAGGAGTGGTACTGCAGTGGCAGACAAGATGGCAGTTTGAAAAACTAGGCCCCAAAGAGCACATAATGCAAAAAAAAAAAAAAAAAGAGGTGCACTGAGGTCGCTGGATGACTAATCTAAGCGACACAAGTGGCCCATCTAGGAGTGGCAATGCAGTGTCAGACAGGATGGCAGTTTTAAAAGCTAGGCCCCAAAGAGCACATAATGCAAAGAAGAAGAAAAAGAGGTGCAAGATGGAATTGTCCTTGGGCCCTCCCACCCACTCTTATGTTGTATAAACAGGACATTAAAACTTTAACAAACCAATCATTTAAGCAACAGGGTTTGCCACATGACTGTGGCTGAAATGATTGGTTTGTTTGGGCCCCCACAAAAAAAAAAAGGAAAAAAAAGCAATTAATCCCCACACCAAAAAAGAAGCAATTAATCTCTCCTTGCACAAACTGGCTCTACAGAGGCAAGATGTCGTCTTCATCCTCCAATTCCTCACCCCTTTCAGTGTGTACATCCTCATCCTCACAGAGTATTAATTCTACCCCACTGGAATCCATTATCACAGGTCCTTGTGTACTTTCTGGAGGCAATTGCTGGTAAAGGTCTTCCTGGAGGAATTTATAATTCATTTTGATGAACATCATCTTCTCCACATTTTGTGGAAGTAACCTCCTACGTCGATCACTGACAAGGTTACTGGCTGCGCTAAACACTCTTTCGGAGTACACACTGGAGGAGGGGCAATTTAGGTAAAATAAAGTCAGTTTGTGCAAGGGCCTCCAAATTGCCTCTTTTTCCTGCCAGTATACTGTACATACGGACTGTCTGACATGCCTACTTGAATGCTGTCACCCATATAATCACCCATCATTCTTTCAATGGAGGCAGCATCATATGCAGTGACAGTAGAAATGTCAGTAATTGTTGGCAGCTCCTTCAGTCCGGACCAGATGTCAGCACTTGCTCCTGACTGCCCTGCATCACCGCCAGTGGTGGGGCTTGGAAATGTTATCTTTTTCCATGCAGCCCCAGTTGCGGGAGAAAATGAAGGAGGAGCTGTTGACGGGTCATGCTCCGCTTGAGTTGACAATTTTCTCACCAGCAGGATTTTGAACCTCTGTAGACTTGTGTCTGCCAGAAAGAGAGAAACAACATAGGCTTTAAACCTAGGATCGAGCACGGTGGACAAAATGTAGTGCTCTGATTTCAACAGATTGACCACCCTTGAATCCTGGCAAAGTGAATGAAGGGCTCCATCCACAAGTCCACATACTTAGCGGAATCGCTCCATCTTAGCTCCTCCTTCAATTTCCCCAGCTTATTCTGCAAAAGCCTGATGAGGGGAATGACTTGACTCAAGCTGGCAGTGTCTGAACTGACTTCACGTGTGGCAAGTTCGAAGGGTTGCACAAGATGGAAATCATTCTCCACTGTGCTTGAGTCAGGTGCAATCACCCTCCTTTGCCTATGGGGGTCATTCCGAGTTGATCGCTAGCTGCCGTTGGTCGCAGCACAGCGATCAGGCTAAAAATCGGCATTTCTGCGCATGTGTATGCACCGCAATGCACACGTGCGTCGTACGGGTACAAAGTCCGTTGTGGTTGTGCACAGGTTCTAGCGAAGTTTTCAGTCGCACTGACAGCCGCAAGAAGATTGACAGGAAGGGGGCTTTTCTGGGTGTCAACTGACCGTTTTCAGGGAGTGTTTGCAAAAAAGCAGGCGTTTCTGAAAAAACGCAGGCGTGGCTGGGCGTTCGCTGAGCGGGTGTATGACGTCAAATCCGACATGAATAGGCTGAAGTTATCGCAAGCGCTGTTTTTGCAGAGCTCGGCTGCACATGCGTTCACACTTCTGCTAAGCTAAAATACACTCCCCAGTGGGTGGCGGCATAACGTTTGCACGGCTGCTAAAACTAGCTAGCGAGCGATCAACTCGGAATGACCCCCAGGTGGATGTTTAGGCTTGAATGGCCTTTTGCTGCTCCCCCATCCTCTGAAGCATATAGAGTATTGAATTCCACCTCGTTACAGCCTCTTGCTTCAGCTGATGGCAGGGCAGGTTCAATAGTGTTTGCTGGTGCTCCAGTCTTCGGCACGCAGATGCTGAATGTCAAAAGTGGCCTGCAATTTTTCGGCCCACCGACAACATCTCCTGCACATCCTTGTCATTTTTTAAAAAAAATTCTGCACCACCAAATTAATTGTATGTGCAAAACATGGGACGTGCTGGAATGTGCCCAGATGTAATGCACACACAATATTGGTGGCGTTGTCAGATATCACAAATCCCCAGGAGAGTCTAAGTGGGGTAAGCCATTGTGCGATTGTCTCTCAGTTTGCGTAAGAGGTTGTCAGCGGGGTGCCTCTTATGAAAACTGGTGATACACAGTGTAGCCTGCCTAGGAACAAGTTGGCGTTTGTGAGATGCTGCTACTGGTGCCGCTGCTGTTGTTGCTGTGGGAGGCAATACATCTACCCAGTGGGCTGTCACAGTCATGTAGTTCTTAGTTTGACCTGCTCCACTTGTCCACATGTCCGTGGTTAAGTAGACACTGGGTACAACCGCATTTTTCAGGACACTAAGGACACTATTCTTAATGTCCCTTTACAGTCCGGGAATCGATTGCCTATTGAAGTGGAATCTAGACGGGATTTGGTACTGGGGACACAGTACATCCATCAGCTGTTTAAATGCCACTGCACTAATGGCGGATACCGGATGCATGTCTAACACCAGCATAGTTGTTATGGCCCAAGTAATCCGCTTTCCAACAGGATGACTGCTGTCATATTTAATCTTCCCCGCAAAGGGCTGTTGGACAATCAATTGCTTAGTTGAAGTAGTACAAGTGGTCTTCCGACTTCCCCTCTGGGATGACGATCGACTCCCAGCAGCAACAACAGCAGCGGCAGCAGCAGTAGGCGTACCACTCAAGGATCCTCCGGAGGAATCTTGGTTAGGAGAGGACTCGTCAGTCATGCCAGTGACATAGCCTGCAGGACTACTTACGTTCCTGACTGATGAGGAAATTGACGTTGAGGCAGTTGGTGGTGTGGCTTGCAGGAGCATGGGTACAACAGTACGAAGGGATTTAGGTGTCAGTGGACTGCTTATGCTCTTACCCAATGTTTCTGAACTTGACAAGGGGGTCATTCCGAACCATTCGCACGCAGTGGTTTATCGCTGCGGTGCGAACAGGCCCAGAATGCACATGCGCGGTGGCCGCAATGCACGTGCGCGACGTTGCCCGGCGACCACTGTTACGTCGCTTCTAATGAAGGAAGCGTTCGCAGAGCCGACCGCAAATTAGATTGACAAGAAGAAGGCGTACCTGGGCGGATCTGGACCGTTGGAGACCGTTTTCAGGGAGTGGTAAGGAAAACGCAGGTATGTCCAGCAGAACGGAGGGCAGATGTCTGACGTCAAAGCCGGCTCCAGCATCGCAGAGATCGTCGCACAGGGTAAGTAGGTAAGGCAATTATTCTTTAAGGACGTATGGGCTGTGTACGCATGGGCATCATCAGATAAAGATACCGTGATATGCACATCTTTTTGACCACTTGTGTGAGTGGGGTACAAATGTACTAACAACATCGATTTCTGTATGGTAATTAAGCCATAGATAATACTACACATTGGCTGTCTTTTTCTATTTTTCATTTTGACATATGAGACGATCATGTAACGGTGATGTGCATTGGAAACCAGATTGGACAACGGTGAAAGAAACCTTGATAGGAGTCAACATTTCCATCACTGTGTGAGTCAGGGTATGATACCCAGTCTTTCGATTATCCTAAACATTTGGTCGATCAAAACCTGATTCTGTTTCTATTTAGAAAGTGAAAAGAAACCTTTATGTGTACAACTTACCCTTGAACAACGTGAGTGGGGGTAAGCAGAATAACACCACTCCATCTATTCACTATTCCATTACAGATAAACATCTAGGAAAGTAACTTACACATAAATACTTGTGCTCATCCTATAGTATTGATTTATACAAATGGAACTATAGATCAGTCTTTTTTTTTTTTTTTGCCTGGAGTGGGGTTGATTTCTTTTTTACATACTGTATGTAGAAATCTGATCTCGCTCAACCTATTTTGAATAACTCCTTACTTATGGCAGCATGGCAGCATGGACAACATAGAAGGCAGTAAGGAAACAATGGGGACTTAGTAAATATTACTCATTGTTTCTCCCTTTGATACAAAATGGAGAGTTTCAGAAAGTACAAGCTATGTACCCATATCAGTCATGGAGAAGTAGAGGCATTGCCTCATTGAGGGGTATGGTAAGCCTCTCAAGGAGACAATGCCTTAAACCAATGGTGATAATAAAGAAATATAATATACCATACACAACCCATATTTAGTGCACTATGTTAAAGAGGCAGTAAAAAAGCTTTTAATAAAAGACTGGACTAATACTCTTGATAATCTATTGGCTAAACCCCCTCCCCCTCAGTAAATTAATATAAATCCATTATAAATGTTCAAACACCCTGATGGACCACACTATCACTAATACTGGTATCTGTTGTTGGAAGGAGACGTTCCCACATTTTACAATCTTCTGCATTCTCTGAATTATTTTGCTTCCATTTTGACACCTAGCTCATTTCAAGAGATGTTCCTAAATATATTCCATAGGGGTTATTTATCCCCACAACAATGTTTTAGTATTGGCATATTAAGTAGTGATGCTTGTATTAAATGTGGGCAAAATTAAGCTTAATTTTATCATTGTATATGGGATTGTCCACTGATTAATATTTTTTGGAAAAAGATACAAGA
This sequence comes from Pseudophryne corroboree, assembly GCF_028390025.1. Taxonomy (NCBI): domain Eukaryota; kingdom Metazoa; phylum Chordata; class Amphibia; order Anura; family Myobatrachidae; genus Pseudophryne; species Pseudophryne corroboree. The sequence continues at coordinate 700,357,122 of NC_086444.1, read as the reverse complement.
ATTTATTAACACTTATTTACTAAATTATGCCCCATTGACATCTGAATGGGCGATTCTAGGAATAACAGACCAGACCCTTCAATTTTTAAAAGAAGTAAATGGCTATTCCTAATTATATAATCAGAAGCTCGAAAAAGTATATTACAGTGTTGGATAGAAAGTAATCCCCTTACACTGAATTTATTTCTATCAAAACTATATTGGGTATACCAGATGGACTGAATGGAAGTCTCTCTACACAAAGAAAATAGAGTAAAGAAATGTTTTGAAACTTGGGAAAGCTTCATTGAATATTTACCCCTCAAAATTTTAAATAAAATACATACATGTTTCCAGGTAACAACTTGGTATAAAACACGGATTACTTTAGAAGACCCGCCCATTTCCACATAATACCAGAGTAGTAGTATTTCCTCTTACACATATGCCACTAAGTAGTAGTGCCCCACCGCCACACCCCTCTTCCTCCCTTTATGCAGCACTTACCGTTGTGTCTGGAGGATGACTCCGCCACCACCGCTACAGATGGGAGTCGGGAGAAGCCTCAGTGGAGGTCAGTTTAGGACTACAGTGAAGGAGCAGCAGGTGCTGAGCACCGGCCACACTATCCCTCTGCTCCCCAAACATGTGCGTGGCGTGTTGGAGCCACAATGGGTCCTAGTGCCTGTCAGGGGGGTGAAAAGGGCCGAGTGCCCCCCCCCCCCCCAATTTGCCACTGTATATCTATCTATGTAGATATATATATGTATGTATATATATATATATATATATATATACAGAGATAAAACACATATGCTGCATTCATACCTGATACTTTGAAACTGACATATGTCACACACACACACAAAAGCGTAACCACACTTTTGGAACCAATTATATAAAGCACCAAAGTCCAATTTTCTAATATAGAAGACCACTGCTCCCTTCTTTGAAGTCCAACGGACAGTGAATCTGTTAAAAATAGATAGATAGATGATAGATAGATAGAGAGAAAAGAAAGAAAGAAAGAGAGAAAGAAAGAAAGAAAGAAAGAGAAAGAAAGAAAGAAAGATACAATAGATAGATGGATAGATAGATAGATAGAAAGAAAAAAAGATACAATAGATAGATAGATAGATAGATAGATAGATAGATAGATAGATAGATAGATAGAGATATATAGTGGCTGAAGTACCCTGCATTGTTCAGGTTTAAATCTTCAAGTTATTAAAGTTATAAATGAGTTGCATGTACAGTAGCTGTCAACATTTAAAAAATAATGAGCTTTATTTTAAAAACTTACCGTTGTTAAATCTCTTTCTGCGAGGTACACTGGGCTCCACAAGGAATAACATCGGGGGGTAGAGTAGGATCTTGATCCGAGGCACCAAAAGGCTCAAAGCTTTGACTGTTCCCAAGATACACAACGCCGCCTCCTCTATAACCCCGCCTCCATGCACAGGAGCTCAGTTTCGCTAACTAGCCCAATGCAGTAGCAGGTACCAGAGACGAAAATCGTTAGTAACCACAAACACCACACACTCACTACAGGAGAGGGTGTCAGCGGCTAATGCCATACCAACCCAAAGAAGCCAAGTGTGTCAGGGTGGGCGCCTTAAGGAGCCCAGTGTACCTCGCAGAAAGAGATTTAACAACGGTAAGTTCTTACCATAAATCTCGTTTTCTGCTGCGGGGTACACTGGGCACCACAAGGATGTCCTAAAGCAGTTCCTTGTGGGAGAGGACGCACTGCAACGGGCACAAGAACCCGGCGTCCAAAGGAAGCATCCTGGGAGGTGGAAGTATCAAAGGCATAGAACCTTATGAACGTGTTTACTGAGGACCTCATAGCCGCCTTGCACAATTGTTCAAGGGTCGCACCACGGCGGGCCGCCCAAGAAGGTCCAACATACCGAGTAGAATGGGATTTGATGGTAGCAAGAGCTGGCAGACCAGCCTGTACATAAGCATGTGCAATCACCATTCTAATCCATCTGGCCAAGGTCTACTTGTTAGCAGGCCAGCCACGTTTGTGAAATCCAAACAGCACAAAGAGAGAATCAGACTTCCTAATGGAGGCAGTTCTCTTCACATAGATACGGAGAGCCCGTACCACATCCAAAGACCGCTCTTTGGAAGACAACTCAGGAGAACTAAAGGCCGGAACCACAATCTCCTGATTAAAGTGGAAGGAAGACACCACCTTGGGTACATAACCCGGACGCGTTCTAAGAACAGTGAAAAATCAGATAGGGGGACTTACAGGATACGGCACCCAAGTCCGAGACCCTTCTAGCTGACGCGATAGCCAGCAAAAACAAAACCTTAAGGGAAAGCCACTTAAGGTCTGCAGATGCAAGAGGTTCAAACGGAGACTCTTGCAAGGCCTCCAGAACCACCGACAGATCCCAAGGGGCCACGGGTGGCCCATAAGGAGGATGAATCTGCAACACACCCTGAGTGAAAGTATGAACATCCGATAGGGTAGCAATCTTTCTCTGAAACCAAACCGACAAAGCAAAAATGTGAACCTTGAAGGAGGCCAGACGAAGGCCTAAGTCCAGGCCCTGTTGTAGGAAGGCCAACAGTTTGACCGTTCTAAACTTGAAAACGTCATGATTATGTCAAATCCAGACAGGCCAAGTCCTTGTAAACACAAGGGCCCTGAACGAGGAGGTCTGGTCATTATGGAAGTAGAAGGGGACAATCTAGCGAGAGGCCCTGTAGATCGGAGAACCAGTGCCATCTGGGCCACGCTGGAGCGATCAGAAGTAGGATTCCTCCATCTTGCTTGAACTTCCTTATTGCCCAGAAGACAGGAACCATGTGATTGTGTCGAGACGCCATCAGGTCCACATCTGGAAGGCCCCACTTGTCCATAAGAAGTTGAAAAACCTCCGCATGGAGGCTCCACTCTCCGGTGTGTATGTCCTGATGACTGAGAAAGTCCACTTCCCAGTTTAGGACCCCCGGAATGAACACTGCAGATATGGCCAACAGATGGCATTCTGCCCACTGAAAAATCCGTGATACTTCCCTCATTGCCATCCAGCTTCGAGTGCCGCCTTGATGATTGATGTACGCCACCGTGGTGTCATTGTCCGATTGTACTTGAACAGGTCTGTTCTGTATCAAATGCTGGGCCAGGTTCAGTGCATTGAACACCGCCTGCAGTTCCAGAATGTTTATCGGGAGTAGAGACTCCTCCTCGGTCCACCGACCCTGAAGAGAGTGTTGTTCCAACACTGCGCCCCAACCTCTCTGACTGGCATCCGTCGTCAGCAGGACCCAGTTGGACATCCAGAAGGGACGACCCCTGCTCAATCGATGGTCCTGAAGCCACCAGCTTAATGACAGGCGGACCTCCGGAGACAAGGAGATCATTTGAGATCTGATCCAGTGAGGCAGGCCATCTCACTTGGCAAGAATTAACTTCTGCAGAGAGCGAGAATGAAATTGAGCATACTCCACCATGTCGAATGCCGACACCATGAGACCTTGCACTTGCATTGCCGAATGTATCGACACTTGCGGATGAGATAGGAAGCATCGAATCCTGTCCTGAAGCTTCAGGACTTTCTCCTGAGACAAGAACAACCACTGGTTGTGAGTGTCCAATAACGCTCCCAGGTGCACCATGCTCCGAGCAGGAACCAGGGAAGATTTCTGTTAGGCGCCGGGGTCCGCTTGTCCGCGCGACCCGGCGCCTAGCAACTAGGGACGACGTGCACGTACAGCCGCCGGCTCCCTAGCAACGCTAGACGCCGGGCGCGCTGAAGCCACACGGACCCTAGCAACGGGGACACCACTGGCGGACCGCGTTCCCCGTTGCTGGGTTTTAGGATTTAATGCGTTCACCTGTTCTCTGGCCGTGCAGCAAGGCAGCTGCACGGCATTTAGTCCAATCAGCCTCTAAACAGCTGATTGGAGGACTCCCTGTTAAGTACACTCCCAGGGCTTCTCACAGACGCCGGTAATAGCTTCCTGCATGCTGCCTTTGTTTGCTGAGAGTCTGTTTCCAGTCCTGCTGTATCCGGTCATTCCAGTCCTCAGAAGTCCTGTATTCGGGAGTTACCATCTCGTCCCTGGAGTCCTGACTGATCACCGTTTTATATCCAGTGGTGTTCGTGAGTTGCGGCTCTGCCGTGTGTTGCGGCTCAGCCGCTTTACCTTTTATATTTTGTGTTTGGAGCATTTGCGGAGGGTTCCGCTTCAACAAGTCCTTTTCGGTACTCGGCGGTGCCGGGTAGGAGAATTGGACAAGTGGATATTTTGGTTGTCCTTTTCCTTGGCGGTTTCTCCGCACATATTATAGTTTTGAGTTTGCTTAGCCCCTGGCCTGGTTGTTTAGTTAGAGGGCCTCTTGTTATCACCCTGTCTCGGGTTTCCCTTTGTCTCTCATTAAGACCGGGGGGCATCGAAGTTGGGCAGACATAATCCGCCCTTCAAACGTGGCTGCCAAGGGCTCAAGAAACCATAGTCTCGCAGGGGATTTCTGACAACACGGGTGAGACAACAGAGTTAGGGCGCCAGGGGCTATTTTCCTGTCCTGCTCCCTTCCCCAGCATTCCGTTCCAGTGCTCCGGTCCTTGCCATAAGATCTCCTCTGACCAGAGTGCTGGAATCATAACAATTTCTTCCAGTTGACTAGCCACCCGTGGGCTTTCATGAACTGGACAGTTAGATCTAGATGACGCAGGAGAATTTCTGGGGAATTTGCGAGGATCAACAAATCGTCCAGGTACGGCAGGATCCTGACCCCTTGACGGCGGAGTGCAACCGTCATTACCGCCATTACTTTGGTGAAAACTCGTGGAGCCTTTGTCAAACCAAAAGGTAATGCCCGAAATTGGTAATGAAGGTTGTCCACTACAAACCTCAGGTACTTCTGATGTGACATTGCAATAGGAATATGCAGGGAGGCATCCTGTATGTCCAGGGAGACCATATAGTCCCCAGGCTCCAAGGCCAGAACAATAGAGTGTAGAGTTTCCATACGAAACTTGGAGACCCTCACATACTTGTTCAAGGACTTGAGATTGAGAATGGGCCACGAGGACCCGTTCGGTTTCGGGACTAGAAACAGCAGTGTCACGATCCGGGTGTCTGGTCGCCATTTTCTACCAGTTAGGTGTCTCCTGAGATTGGCCCAGCGTGCCAGGCCCGGGTCATAACTATGTTTGGTTTCACATTTCATTTTTGTGTTACCCGCAGCGCCGGCTCAGCGGCCTTCTTAGTGTTTTCATTTAGCTTAGTATGGCGTTCTCAGCCCCGTTGCGGCCGTCACCGCCGCACCCGTCACCACTGCACCCGTCACATAGAGTCTGAGTGTGGCGTCCTCTGTGAACCGCGGACGCCGCTGTCATCCCTGTGGCTGCTGCGCGTGTGGCGTGGAGTCTTCTGCTGCCTCGGCCTCCGCCGCCATTGTTGTTTGGCACATGGTTCTTTCCCCTTCAAACTCTGTCAATGGGCGCAGCCATGTTGGATAAGTCACATGTCATTCTTTTTACCAATCCGCAGTGCTGCTGGTGCCTGTGTCAAGTTGTCAGCCAATGCCTGTTCACCAGCGGGTATAAATATCCTGTCCCAGCACCCAGGAAGTTGTCAGTGCTTCAATTGTCCTTCCAGTGATTCCAGTCTTCAGCTTCACTAGAGACTCTCCTGTGGTATACTCTGCAGTACAGCCTGACTCTCCTGTGATAACTCTCTGCGGTGCAGTCTGCTTCACATGTGATAAACTCTCTGCGGTGCAGTCTGCTTCTCCTGTGATAAACTCTCTGCGGTGCAGTCTGCTCCTCCTGTGATAAACTCTCTGCCGTGTAGTCTGCTTCTCCTGTGATAAACTCTCTGCAGTGCAGTCTGCTTCTCCTGTGATGACCCTCAGTGGTGCAGCCTGACTTTCCTACTATTGCACCCTGAGTTGGCAGAGTACGTGCTTTAGCTAACAGTAGCTACTCTTCAGCGGAACTCTGTTCACATTGTTCCCAGTATTCAACATTACATCGAATGCTATTCCTGCGATCTCTAGCATCATTCTTCAACGTTCTCAAGCATCATTAAATACCTTCTACTACTTTCCAAGTTACTGGTCTCAAACCAGTAGGAACCCAGAGACTCTCCCTATGATTATTGTTTTGTTGCACTTTTCATGACTTTCATTATTTAATAAAAAACCCTAAAGATACCTTCAGTTGTCGTGGTCACGCCTTCTGGCTTTGGTGCTGCAGCTCCTGCACATGTCTAGGAGTCCCATCTCACCTCCTAAGTTTAAGTACCCATCAGCCCCTACAACTGAGGCTTCCTTCTACCAACACCAGCCCTCAGTTGTGACAAGCAGTAAATAGTACCCCTTGCCTCTCTGAGCCAGAGGCACCTGTACTACCACTCCTGTGGTCAGGAGGGATTGTACTACTGAATGAAGAGTGTTTGACTTCACAAGGTCCAAAGGGATGTCTGTTAGGCAAAATCGATGAGGGGGACGTTTCTTGAAAGATACGGCGTAACCTCAAGTGACGACTTTCCTTACCCAGGCATCTGAAGTGGTCTTCAACCATTCCTGGGCAAAACCTAGAAGCCGGCCCCCCACCTTGGGATACCCAGAGGGAGGCCCGCCCCGTCATACAGCAGGCTTGTCAATTTTGGAAGCAGGCTGATGCTCTTTGGTCTGGGCTTGGCAGGTTTGCAAGTACAAGCTTATTTCGGGTATGCCTGACCTTTTGCTTTTCCTGGAGGACGAAAGGGCAGAGAAAAAGTACTTTTAGCCTTCTGTGCAGAAGGAGCCGTACTTGGTAGGCAAGCTGTTTTAGCAGAAGCCAGGTCAGCCACAATCTTATTGAGGTCATCTCCAAAAAGAATGTCTCCCTTAAAAGGAAGCACCTCCAGGGTTTTCTTAGAATCCATATCCACCAACCTGGATCTCAACCAAAGGATAAGTCGAGCCAAGATGGACGTAGTGGCAGCCTTGGCCACCAGCACCCCAGCATCGGAAGCCGTCTTCCGATGCTGAGGTAAAGAGAAGCCGTGGCAATATATGAGAGACATTAAAGTGCAATAAGGAGTATACAGGTGCGCGGCCAACAGCAGCAGGTAGGAGGAAGGTCAGTTCCTCAAGATTAAACAGTAAAGGAAAAAGGATGTGTACCTGCGCTGGCTGTATGTGTTAAATTAATACATTAAATAAAGACCATAATAATGATAAATAGTAAGAATAACAATAATAATAATGAAAATGGATGGTTTGTTCTATATAAAAAAGTAACAATTTAATCATAACATATCACATAAAACAATTATTAAAAATAGGGAATTCCTCTTGCCACTAGGTGGTAGTAAAAACTTGGATTAGCTTATCTGGACAGTAATGAGTAAATGTTATGGTCTCCAATATTAGAATTGTCCATTCCTATAGGCTAGGACAGCCTCCCTCTGCGCATTCACTGTACTTAATATGTATTTACCAGATCCCCTCGTTGGTAAGCATCAGCCTTGGAACAAGTCCTTTATATAGCTGTAGGGGTGAATCCAGGTGGAGATGAGATCCAGTGGTGGGAGATGCGTCCAAATTGTGCCAAGGAGGACACGGCTTTTGCAGGCCGCTGTGGAGCACGGAGTCCAGAAAAAGCAAATGTACTCAGGTCCAATGAAAGAAAGCTCAACGCGTTTCACTGGTAAGATCCAGCTTCCTCAGGAGCTCCTGAGGAAGCTGGATCTTACCAGTGAAACGCGTTGAGCTTTCTTTCATTGGACCTGAGTACATTTGCTTTTTCTGGACTCCGTGCTCCACAGCGGCCTGCAAAAGCCGTGTCCTCCTTGGCACAATTTGGACGCATCTCCCACCACTGGATCTCATCTCCACCTGGATTCACCCCTACAGCTATATAAAGGACTTGTTCCAAGGCTGATGCTTACCAACGAGGGGATCTGGTAAATACATATTAAGTACAGTGAATGCGCAGAGGGAGGCTGTCCTAGCCTATAGGAATGGACAATTCTAATATTGGAGACCATAACATTTACTCATTACTGTCCAGATAAGCTAATCCAAGTTTTTACTACCACCTAGTGGCAAGAGGAATTCCCTATTTTTAATAATTGTTTTATGTGATATGTTATGATTAAATTGTTACTTTTTTATATAGAACAAACCATCCATTTTCATTATTATTATTGTTATTCTTACTATTTATCATTATTATGGTCTTTATTTAATGTATTAATTTAACACATACAGCCAGCGCAGGTACACATCCTTTTTCCTTTAATATGAGAGACATTGTCTGGCATGATCAGAAGCGTTGGAAGGTAGCACCGCCTCCAGCTCCTGAGCCCATGCTTCAACAGCTTCAGCAGACCATGTTGCTGCAATGGTTGGTCTATACACAGCCCCCGTTAGGGTGTAAGTCACTTTCAAACAACCCTCCACACGTTTATCCATTGGTTCCTTCAGAGAGGTGATGGTAGTCACTGGCAGAGCTGAGGAAACTACCATGCATGCAACATGAGAATCTACAGGCGGAGGAGGTTCCCAATTTTTACATAGCCCCGCAGAGAGAGGATAGCAAGCCAACAGTCTCTTATGCGGTTTGAATTTTGTTCCCGGATTTTCCCAGGATTCCTGACGTATGTCAGCCAGGTGTTGAGAATGAGGAAAAACTTGTTTAACCACCTTCTTATGTTTAAATCTTTCTGGATTTTTAGAGACAGCCGCAGGCTCAGGTTCATCAGAAACTTGAAGAATGAGCCTGATAGCCTCAATCAAATCAGGGACATCCACCAGTGACTTCCCTTCCCCATCAGAAGCATCAGAGTCAGTGTCTGTGGGGTCAGTATATGCACCATCCTCCTCAGAGGATGTGTCTGGAACAGCGGTGGATTATGAGGAAGTAGCGGCCCATTTAGAAGCTGTCTTAGGTGGGCGAGAGTGAGACTTATTTTTAGTCAGCAATCGGTTCAAGTGCTGTAACTGAGATGAAATTTGATCTGTCCATGGCGGATTGACTGCAGGGACCATAAACTGCTGCACTGGCATAGGAGGTCCCACAGGGGGCGTAAGTTTGTTACTAGCATATTTAATAAAATGTAGAAGGTAGCCCAAGGTGGCCCCCGGTGCTACAGACCCACTGGGAGGTAAGGAACCCCCAGATCCTGAACTCTCTGCTGCCATGTTTTCCTCAAAAGTGTCTGCAACATCACCTGCATGCAATGTGGGAGAAGCCCCAGTTCCGTTGCCCTGTGTAGCTGACATAACGATAAGCTCAATAACAGGCAACCTAGTACAATATTTGCAGCAATATATCTAGCAAGAACTCCCAGTTAGTGTGTACGCACAAACCGGAAATCCAAGAGATATATAGTGACTATAAATCACAGAGAAAAATACACAGTAAGTATATCTTGTGAAACACCTATATTAGTTAATAAACCTGACGCACTTAGCCCCCTCAGGTTACAGAATATGGGAGTAGCAAGCTGAGTGAAATGCACGAGATGGAAGCCACGCAGCAGCTACATGCACACACACATATATATAGTCACAAATGTACAAAGCAGAAGTTATACCAAACAATAAAACTGCACTGGACTAGCAATACAAAGTAATACTCAGTATAGCTATATATATATATATATATATATATATATATATAAACAGTAGATATAAAAAAACACAGTAGATACTGGATGTATATCACAGGGTGTTTGTACCACACAACCCTGACTGTATGCACTCTTTCTTAACTAACACTGTCCACTGACAGCTAGAATATTTAAGTGTCCTGTAAAATGCACAGCGCTGATGAGCAGGCGGCTTTACAGGGGAGGATTTGCCCAAGCAGTCCCAGGAACAGCTCAGCTCAGTGTAATGGCGGCTGACAGGGAGTGAGGGAGAGAAATGCAGCTCCAGGGTGGGAACATTTACCCAAATGGCGCCCTGGGGCTGGGGCTACAGGTCAGGCCTTATCCCCCTGCTGGCTTCCCCACCGGGCGCTGCGGGCTGCAATGAAACGGGTGTAACCCCTCCCCTAATACTCTAATATGAGATTCTCACTTATCTCCCTAAGGGATGGTTAATTAATATCTGTGCCTCCACCCAAGCTTAATATTTGGGGCTTGCCTGGGTAAGCCTCTTTCTAGTAATAAATATTAACTGTAAATCAGTCTGTCTCATAAATGTATATATGTGTGCACCTTTTTCCCACAATGTTATACCTGTTCTTCTGTTTGCTGTTTCAGGATCTCCAGATGGATTCTTCAAATCACATTACATATGGTAAATATGGGTAAAAGGTATTTATTCATCACAAAAGGAAAGCTTAAGAATTAACAACAAACACATTTCACTAGCATAGCAAAACTAAATCACATTTACAATCCTATCCCACTAATCCCCCTTTTTGAAACTATACAAGTTATTGTTTTGCATGCAATACAAAAATTACCTTCTTTTAAACAACACCTTTAGGTGTTAGAGTGACCCGGGTACTCTTACTGTGATAGTGCACTAATAAAAAACTCATAAAATTCATGCAATTAATAATAATAATCCATAACCACAGTTTAACATTACTCTGTAATAACAACTTTTGGTTCCTATCTCCTTGTTTAGTGTGACTGAATCCTCTATCCCAGCAAGAAACACAGCTGTATTAGTCATTGTATTCTATAGTGTCACTTATGTTTCTTTCCCTCTCTGTTATTGAGAATAAAAAGTATCTTTTCCATATCAATGTATCACACTTCAGTAGAAAACTAGATCTTTTCCTTGTACTATAAATAATGTATCCTTTCTGCTCCTTTAGTATTAGATGGAATTAGTCCTTTGTATAATACTGGTACCAGTTTTACTCACATTGAATATACTTTGTTTCAATATACTTGAACTCTCCAGTTTTGTGGACAAATAATTCAATATATCTCTTGTTAAGGACTTTCCTTTACAGCTGTACAATTTATGTGTGATATCTTAAAGTTATTGAGCTGCAGATGAGTTAAAATCCTCTAGCATGAAATGTTCATTTTCTGCTATGAATGCCATGCTAATAGTTTTCTTTTTATATAACTACAATTCTTTGTTAATTCCTGGGCAGAGATATATCTATTAAATCTACAAGAAAAATCTAAACGTTGAATTTACTAGTTGATGCGGTAATAAGACAGGTAACAGTCTCTCCTTTCTTTTTATAAAATGACACCTTAAATAGTGGGGAACTTGTAGTTATATGAACAAAGTTACAGTCTCATCCCACTTCATGTACTATATATCCTAGCAGTACTATTCAACCTCTTTACTGCTCTATAGGATATCTCACATAGGGCTATCATACAGGTATCATAAGTCTCTGGACTATAGCTTGTTATTCTTTCACAGTAATTACTGCCCCTGACTCCTTAATAACTGCTGCCCTCAATCGTATTCTAATTGTGGCTGAATGTTTCCTAGCACTGGTGTCCTTGTGCTTAGCTTAGGTGTGAAAATAGGTGCAGGATTTTACACTCACACTTCTGGTAGTACTGCATGCTGACGGCTCCCCCGACTCCTCCTTCTGCTCAACGATGCACTGATTGACAGGCTGAGGTCCCTCTGTGCTACACGCTCCCTCTGCTCCGCCTCTACCAACCAGAGTAGCTGTTATGGTTGGTTGCTATGGACCGTCACTTTTGCTGGTGCCGCTGCAGCGAGCCTCACTCCCAGCTCTCCTCTGCTTAGACCCGCGCCGGACCCTCTCTCTTGTCAGCGGCGGAGTCCTTGAGCCCTCCGGCCCTCTGGATCCGCTCCTGGCAACACTGGCACAGCGGTGAGTACAATTGATAGTACTCGCCCCGCCGCCCTTCAGCGCTGCTCCGCCAGCCCTGCTCCGGCTACGTCACCTGAACTCCGCTGACCGCAGTGACAGTATGCATCTGTCAGCGGGGTAGGAATCCAGGTGAGCGCACTCACAGGGGGAACAGCAGTCTGCCGCGCCGCTGACGGGGAGCGCTTTTTATATTCTCCCCGTTAGTGGCACGCGGCCCCTTTAGCCTCTCGTGACCCCCCTTGTTTTCCCGCTCTGCCCGCGTGAGTCCTTTGCTCTATGAGCGCGGGGACACTCTGGAAGCTTCCCTAGCTTCTTCCACAGTGCCCCATGTAATGTATGTTAACCCCGTCAGTGCTGCTACAAGGAGTCTTTTCCTATATATTATTGTACCACAGTTTCTACCTCCCTATATTTAAGCTATTTATTACATCTTTTACCACACAAATAAACAAATCCATACACATACACATATATGAACAATACACTAGTATATATTATTTAATACATATCACTTTATACACACTTTTAATCCTCCCTAATTCCATCTATACACATATTTATAATATTATACATACATTACATACCAATACATGAATAAATATAAATATATACTATACACATAACATTTCATATATTAACAGCATAATATTCATATTACACGGGTTTTAACAGAGACAAAAACCCCACCTGTGCCCTGTGTCCCGGAGGCTAGTGGAGCGGCTGCCCCTTACAGTGTCCACGCCAGCGCGCGCGGCCCGCCTCCCACGGCCGCGCCAGATCGCGATTACAGCAGGCCAAAGAGACCCCTTACCTCCATTTTGAACGTGGCCACGCGATCCAGGAGACAGCGGCGAGTGTGTTAACCGAGAAGAACACCGGAGCCTCCACTGTAGTTACCCGGCAACCAGGGCACGGGAGTGTATAGCGCCGCTGGGGGAGTGATGGAGCTGCAGCAGCATGTCTGACTGACATCAAACACTGCTGCAGCCCTTGAAGTCTTCAATTATTCTTTTTCCTTCTGAAAAATAGCTTTTCTTAGGGCTGCAGGAGCAGCCCCCCTGTTGCATGCCTGCTAACTGCATGGCACCAACTTACAAACTGAGCTCCTGTGCATGGAGGCGGGATTATAGAGGAGGGGGCGGCGCTGTGCATCTTGGGAACAGTCAAAGCTTCGAGCCTGTTGGTGCCTCGGATCAAGATCCTACTCTACATCCCGATGTTAATCCTTGTGGAGCCCAGTGTACCCCACAGCCTAAAATTAGCAACTTAGCTGCTCTTCCAACATATCCATGAGGTAGCTGCCCAGTGTCTTTTTTTTTTTGGGTGTCGCCAGTAGCCCTGATCCCCAGATTTCCTTCCTGTTCAGTTTTTAGAATAATTTTTCCATTGTGAGATGGGTTTAAAGTACTTCTTCAATGTTGCTATTCCAAGGCTTTTGGGTACACAATATTGTTTATCTTCCCATCTCCATTTCTGTCAGTGATTTTAGTTCATTGAATTATGGTTATTTCTGTCAGTTATTACAGTTCATTAAAGTTTTCATCCAAATCCTTCCAGTGGAAGGCCCAGAACAGGCTCCCTTTGTCAAAGCTCTGTCTGGCGTATACCAACGGGAGGTCCGACCAGGACCTTGACCCCTTAGTATGTTTTCTGGGAACCAATGTTACCACTCTGTGAGGTTCTCATCCAAATACATCTAGTGGAAAGTTCAGAACATGCCATCCGGGCAGTGGCGTAAGTATGTCCCAGTTGCCCGGAGGCAAGATAAACGTTGGTGTCCCACGTTTCTTTGCAGTCATACCCAGGGTTAGAACCCACAACCTATTACACTGGTAACATACACCTTACTGTATAAGAAGCATAAGAATTCTAACTACAGTATATGAAGTTACATGTAATTGTCAGAGAAGTAACTTCATATAGTTACAATTCTCATGCTTTCTATATAGGAGCAAATATCTTCATCAGTAAAGTGCCTGCTTCCAGTGTAATAGGTCATGGGTTCTAAACCTGGGAATGACACTTGTAAAATGTGTATCTGTAATAAAGAGGGTGTGACTTGTAAGGTCCAGGGAGGAAGAGATAGGGACGGCTGTCAATTAATTTAATTGAATGGTGTCACTGAACACAGAATGGAGAAGAGGTGCCCCCAAACAGAGCAGGAGCCCGGCGGCAGCCGACTCCGTTGCCTCCCACAGTATGCCTCTGCATGCGGGTCAAAGTGCAGCCCAGCGTACAGCAATGGGAGGTCCGACCGGGACCCTAACCCCCCTAAGACCTGGCTAGGATCCAACTGGACCTCCTCGCATTGGTTTCAATCCAATCTATGCAGGGTTTTCTGAATGCATAACTGGACAGACAAACAAACAGACTAATGAATTTGATATTGTATATGATACTAGCTGAATACACGTGCTTCGCTATAGAATTTCAAGTATAATGCCAATCTTTGTCAGGCCGCACCTCCGGACGGGCCTTCCCCGGATGGATGCTGTCAAAAGGCTGGCACTGAGGAGAATAATCCTCCTCTTTCTCTGCCCCATCCTGCCTCTGATGCTGCCCTGCTCAGTGCTGTAAATGCTGGGATGACAGGCCAAGCTCCGCCCGCTGTATGTTAAATATGTAAGGTTGGCAGGGAAAGGCTGACTCTATTCCAAAGGGCCCTAGGTCTCCTTGCTTAGCTTCTCGCTCTCCTTAAGGCTCCTCCTTTGAGATAAAAAGGTAAAGATTTTCTCACAACAATTAAGGTCACTGGTAGAGCTGTCAGTACCCTTTACACAGCAGATAAGCAGTTGCTGACTGTCAAGCTTTCCTTTAATGCATTTAAGAGTCAAAATATATACTGTATTTCTCCTTTCCTCCTATTGCTCTCTGAGAGGTTCAGCAATACCCAACCCCTAAAAGAATTAGTGTGGAAAGCTTTCATTGCGCCCATCTTCAAGTTTAAGTTCACTACCCAACCCCTAAAAGAATTAGCATGAAGATACATACTTGGGCATAAATGTCATAGAGACTGTCACCAATCAGCTTAGCGACTCCGTCAACTATGGATCATTTGACACTAATATAAGTCATTTTGGACATTTTATTTTTCAACCCTTCTCACCTCCCATGCTGATGGTGTCTGAACTTGGACTGAAACGGCATCGGGGGTTTCACTATTCATCTCCGCAACCCCGAAAACTATGGATTTTTACATGTCACCCCCTTTCCACCCCCTCCCCTAGGTGTGCTAGGGGTGTCTTACCCCCCACAGTAGTTTTACCCAGATTGTAAATCACATGTGCACCAAGTTTGGTGTAAATTGCTCCATGCATTCCAGAGTTACGCTGGAACATACATACACACATGTATATATATATATATATTTGTTCGTATAAAAAATAATAATGTGATGCTTATCTGTAAAGGGATTCCTGGATTAGTAAATACAGCTTGGTGGTCTGCATGGCATGCGTCTCATTTGGACATGGATGATATTATCACTGTTCCAGTGAGTTAATAAATATAAAAGAAATACAATATTCACAAATACTCACAATAGTACTAAGTAATAAGAAGAACGATACTTGAGCAAGGAGTGGGAAAAGTGACAATAATAAAGTGCTTGTGTCCTTACAGGGGTGTAGTATGGCTGACCGGCGGTCAGGAGACCGCCGGTCAGCTTACCGACGCCGGAATCCCGGCCGGGAGGGGCAAGTGCAGCAAGCCCCTTGTGGGCTCGCTGCGCTCGCCATGCTGCGGGCTCGGTGGCGACCTGTGGTCGCCACGGGTTCTATTCCCACTCTATGGGTGTCGTGGACATCCACGAGTGGAAATAGTCCCTGTTGGTCAGCATGCTGACCATCGGGATAGTGAGGGGTCGGGATGGTGGAGGAGGTCATGTGACTGTCGGTCTCCCGACTGCCGGTCACATGAATACCACCCCCTTATAGAGTACAAGTCTGCTAACCAGATGGTAATTCTTTGAAACTTGTCTGTGTAATCTTTCATAGATAGCTGCAGCCTCAGTATGGTCTGGTGTAACTTTCAAATGCATGTAGATGACATAGTCACAATCTCAGGACCCCAATATAGCAGCATACAATAAATAAAATGACAATAGTGTAATGTTGCACAGCAATAGGTTAAGGGGTGGAGATAAAGGGCCACAATAATAAATAAACTGCTTTGTGCTGTGTTAGCAGTAAAATCTGTGTACCAGATAATAAAACTTTGAGGCCTATTTGTGTTATGCTTTGTATATGACTTCTATCTTCACATGGACATGTATAGGCTTCCAAACGGCTTTTGGCAATAAAATAAATTCACCATATTGCAATATATTTTATTATAATATATTTATTACAATTACACAGCAAAAATGAAAAACATCAAGATGTGTCTTTCAGTCTCAGTGAAGTCCTTGTAGTAAACTGTCCTTTAGCCAGGAATCAACTGACAGCACTAGTAGCAAAGTAAATAGTCCAGGCCCATCAATGTGGTCCAACTGTGGACTTCTGAAGAAGGTTACATTTGCACTGACATTTTGCGACACTGCTACTATGTGACTTAACATTATTAAGGATGTAAAAGTGTTAATGATACTTCAACGCATTTGTCCTGTCTAGAATGTACTTGTGCTGTGTTAGTAGCATTGCATAAATGTCCGGTGGTTCTGGGGATACATGAGGTTCAGATTTCATGCAATCCCATGTACGCCATTATAACTAAACCATAGTTGTGGCCTAGTATTGAGGTGATGACAGTGAGCTCTTATGAACATGGCATGCAACTAGAACACTGTAGAAATCCAAATAGGCCATGTTCTGATTACTCTGTCCTCCTGTGACAATTTAAGATCAGGCAGCTATGATATGTACCAGGTCAGCACCATATCTCCACACTTGTCACAGCATTTGATGCCTTGCCTGACCCCAAATCTTCTCTTCCTTACACTGGGCTATGACATATGAGCATTATGCTCCTCTGCATATGGCGCAAGTACTGTCCCTTTCTATCACTCTTTCCTGTCTGTGCCAGTCTCTCTGCCCATCTCTGTCTGTGCCAGCCTCTTTGCATTCTCCCTGTCTGCACCATCCTCTCTGCTCATCACTTTTTCAAACCATCTCTCTTATCCTGTTGTGTTCTGCCAGTCTTTTCCCTACTCATGTCTGTTTCATTGTCTGTCTCTTTCCCTCTATCACTCCATGTATACTGTACCTGTAAACCTCATTTGAGTGCATATCTATCTCCTCTTTGTTTGTTTTCGTGGAATCGATGTTTATGATCTACAACTATTGAAATGTGGTAACAAGACAGTCAATAAGAACTGGGATTGTGTAAATTACGATCAGCATAGTTGACCTCTTGTCATATGCTAAAGAGTGAGTGATCAAATCCTTTCCTGGAAGCACTCCATGGCTTTTATTTTTAAATCTTAGGAATGATAATAACGGTTACATTAAATGACGTTGTATAATTCCTGCAGCAGCTGGAGACTACCCTGCTCAGAACTACAGAATAAACTGAATGGGAAACCGGGAGAAAGATCTGACCTTCACAGTTAAGAATGAGATTTATTTATGGGAAAACTTAAACATTGTGCACTATTTTGAATCTGTGTAGTAACTGGATGGGTCAGTAGGGATGTGCACTTGAAATTTTGCGGGTTTTGTGTTTTGGTTTTGGGTTCGGTTCCGCGGCCATGTTTTGGGTTCGACCGCGTTTTGGCAAAACCTCACCGAATTTTTTTTGTCGGATTCGGGTGTGTTTTGGATTCGGGTGTTTTTTTCAAAAAACCCTAAAAAACAGCTTAAATCATAGAATTTGGGGGTCATTTTGATCCCAAAGTATTATTAACCTCAAAAACCATAATTTCCACTCATTTTCAGTCTATTCTGAATACCTCACACCTCACAATATTATTTTTAGTCCTAAAATTTGCACCGAGGTCGCTGGATGACTAAGCTAAGCGACCCTAGTGGCCGACACAAACACCTGGCCCATCTAGGAGTGGCACTGCAGTGTCACGCAGGATGGCCCTTCCAAAAAACACTCCCCAAACAGCACATGACGCAAAGAAGAAAAAAAGAGGCGCAATGAGGTAGCTGTGTGAGTAAGATAAGCGACCCTAGTGGCCGACACAAACACCTGGCCCATCTAGGAGTGGCACTGCAGTGTCACGCAGGATGGCCCTTCCAAAAAACACTCCCCAAACAGCACATGACGCAAAGAAGAAAAAAAGAGGCGCAATGAGGTAGCTGTGTGAGTAAGATAAGCGACCCTAGTGGCCGACACAAACACCTGGCCCATCTAGGAGTGGCACTGCAGTGTCACGCAGGATGGCCCTTCCAAAAAACACTCCCCAAACAGCACATGACGCAAATAAAAATGAAAGAAAAAAGAGGTGCAAGATGGAATTGTCCTTGGGCCCTCCCACCCACCCTTATGTTGTATAAACAGGACATGCACACTTTAACCAACCCATCATTTCAGTGACAGGGTCTGCCACACGACTGTGACTGAAATGACGGGTTGGTTTGGACCCCCACCGAAAAAGAAGCAATTAATCTCTCCTTGCACAAACTGGCTCTACAGAGGCAAGATGTCCACCTCATCATCATCCTCCGATATATCACCGTGTACATCCCGCTCCTCACAGATTATCAATTCGTCTCCACTGGAATCCACCATCTCAGCTCCCTGTGTACTTTGTGGAGGCAATTGCTGCTGGTCAATGTCTCCACGGAGGAATTGATTATAATTCATTTTAATGAACATCATCTTCTCCACATTTTCTGGAAGTAACCTCGTACGCAGATTGCTGACAAGGTGAGCGGCGGCACTAAACACTCTTTCGGAGTACACACTTGTGGGAGGGCAACTTAGGTAGAATAAAGCCAGTTTGTGCAAGGGCCTCCAAATTGCCTCTTTTTCCTGCCAGTATAAGTACGGACTGTCTGACGTGCCTACTTGGATGCGGTCACTCATATAATCCTCCACCATTCTTTCAATGGTGAGAGAATCATATGCAGTGACAGTAGACGACATGTCCGTAATCGTTGTCAGGTCCTTCAGTCCGGACCAGATGTCAGCATCAGCAGTCGCTCCAGACTGCCCTGCATCACCGCCAGCGGGTGGGCTCGGAATTCTGAGCCTTTTCCTCGCACCCCCAGTTGCGGGAGAATGTGAAGGAGGAGATGTTGACAGGTCGCGTTCCGCTTGACTTGACAATTTTGTCACCAGCAGGTCTTTGAACCCCAGCAGACTTGTGTCTGCCGGAAAGAGAGATCCAAGGTAGGTTTTAAATCTAGGATCGAGCACGGTGGCCAAAATGTAGTGCTCTGATTTCAACAGATTGACCACCCGTGAATCCTTGTTAAGCGAATTAAGGGCTCCATCCACAAGTCCCACATGCCTAGCGGAATCGCTCCCTTTTAGCTCCTCCTTCAATGCCTCCAGCTTCTTCTGCAAAAGCCTGATGAGGGGAATGACCTGACAGTGTCTGAACTGACTTCACGTGTGGCAAGTTCAAAAGGTTGCAGAACCTTGCACAACGTTGAAATCATTCTCCACTGCGCTTGAGACAGGTACATTCCACCTCCTATATCGTGCTCAATTGTATAGGCTTGAATGGCCTTTTGCTGCTCCTCCAACCTCTGAAGCATATAGAGGGTTGAATTCCACCTCGTTACCACTTCTTGCTTCAGATGATGGCAGGGCAGGTTCAGGCGTTTTTGGTGGTGCTCCAGTCTTCTGTACGTGGTGCCTGTACGCCGAAAGTGTCCCGCAATTCTTCTGGCCACCGACAGCATCTCTTGCACGCCCCTGTCGTTTTTAAAAAAATTCTGCACCACCAAATTCAAGGTATGTGCAAAACATGGGACGTGCTGGAATTTGCCCATATTTAATGCACACACAATATTGCTGGCGTTGTCCGATGCCACAAATCCACAGGAGAGTCCAATTGGGGTAAGCCATTCCGCGATGATCTTCCTCAGTTGCCGTAAGAGGTTTTCAGCTGTGTGCGTATTCTGGAAACCGGTGATACAAAGCGTAGCCTGCCTAGGAAAGAGTTGGCGTTTGCGAGATGCTGCTACTGGTGCCGCCGCTGCTGTTCTTGCGGCGGGAGTCCATACATCTACCCAGTGGGCTGTCACAGTCATATAGTCCTGACCCTGCCCTGCTCCACTTGTCCACATGTCCGTGGTTAAGTGGACATTGGGTACAACTGCATTTTTTAGGACACTGGTGAGTCTTTTTCTGACGTTCGTGTACATTCTCGGTATCGCCTGCCTAGAGAAGTGGAACCTAGATGGTATTTGGTAACGGGGGCACACTGCCTCAAGAAATTGTCTAGTTCCCTGTGAACTAACGGCGGATACCGGACGCACGTCTAACACCAACATAGTTGTCAAGGCCTCAGTTATCCGCTTTGCAACAGGATGACTGCTGTGATATTTCATCTTCCTCGCAAAGGACTGTTGGACAGTCAATTGCTTGGTGGAAGTAGTAAAAGTGGGCTTACGACTTCCCCTCTGGGATGACCATCGACTCCCAGCAGCAACAACAGCAGCGCCAGCAGCAGTAGGCGTTACACGCAAGGATGCATCGGAGGAATCCCAGGCAGGAGAGGACTCGTCAGAATTGCCAGTGACATGGCATGCAGGACTATTGGCACTCCTGGGGAAGGAGGAAATTGACACTGAGGGAGTTGGTGGGGTGGTTTGCGTGAGCTTGGTTACAAGAGGAAGGGATTTACTGGTCAGTGGACTGCTTCCGCTGTCGCCCAAAGTTTTTGAACTTGTCACTGACTTATTATGAATGCGCTGCAGGTGACGTATAAGGGAGGATGTTCCGAGGTGGTTAACGTCCTTACCCCTACTTATTACAGCTTGACAAAGGCAACACACGGCTTGACAAATGTTGTCCGCATTTCTGGTGAAATACTTCCACACCGAAGAGCTGATTTTTTTGGTATTTTCACCAGGCATGTCAATGGCCCTATTCCTCCCACGGACAACAGGTGTCTCCCCGGGTGCCTGACTTAAACAAACCACCTCACCATCAGAATCCTCCTTGTCAATTTCCTCCCCAGCGCCAGCAACACCCATATCCTCCTCATCCTGGTGTACTTCAACACTGACATCTTCAATCTGACTATCAGGAACTGGACTGCGGGTGCTCCTTCCAGCACTTGCAGGGGGCGTGCAAATGGTGGAAGGCGCATGCTCTTCACGTCCAGTGTTGGGAAGGTCAGGCATCGCAACCGACACAATTGGACTCTCCTTGTGGATTTGGGATTTCGAAGAACGCACAGTTCTTTGCGGTGCTTTTGCCAGCTTGAGTCTTTTCAGTTTTCTAGCGAGAGGCTGAGTGCTTCCATCCTCATGTGAAGCTGAACCACTAGCCATGAACATAGGCCAGGGCCTCAGCCGTTCCTTGCCACTCCGTGTGGTAAATGGCATATTGGCAAGTTTACGCTTCTCCTCCGACAATTTTATTTTAGATTTTGGAGTCCTTTTTTTACTGATATTTGGTGTTTTGGATTTTACATGCTCTGTACTATGACATTGGGCATCGGCCTTGGCAGACGACGTTGCTGGCATTTCATCGTCTCGGCCATGACTAGTGGCAGCAGCTTCAGCACGAGGTGGAAGTGGATCTTGATCTTTCCCTAATTTTGGAACCTCAACATTTTTGTTCTCCATATTTTAATAGGCACAACTAAAAGGCACCTCAGGTAAACAATGGAGATGGATGGATACTAGTATACTTATGGATGGACGAGCGACTGCCGACACAGAGGTAG
This sequence comes from Pseudophryne corroboree, assembly GCF_028390025.1. NCBI lineage: Eukaryota > Metazoa > Chordata > Amphibia > Anura > Myobatrachidae > Pseudophryne > Pseudophryne corroboree. The sequence continues at coordinate 700,335,558 of NC_086444.1, read as the reverse complement.
CTACAGCCGTGGACTACCGTACTGTGTCTGCTGCTAATATAGACTGGATGATAAGGAGATGAAATTAATATATATATATATATATATATATATATATAATATCACTAGTACTGCAGCCGGACAGGTATATATATTTATTATGTAATGACTGGTGACGGACCTGCTGGACACTGTCAGCTCAGCAGCACCGCAGACTGCTACAGTAAGCTACTATAGTAGTATGTATAAAGAAGAAAGAAAAAAAAAAAAACACGGGTAGGTGGTATACAATTATGGATGGACGAGCGACAGCCGACACAGAGGTAGCTACAGCCGTGACCTACCGTACTGTGTCTGCTGCTAATATAGACTGGATGATAAGGAGATGAAATTAATATATATATATATATATAATATCACTAGTACTGCAGCCGGACAGGTATATATATTTATTATGTAATGACTGATGACGGACCTGCTGGACACTGTCAGCTCAGCAGCACCGCAGACTGCTACAGTAAGCTACTATAGTAGTATGTATAAAGAAGAAAGAAAAAAAAAACCACGGGTAGGTGGTATACAATTATGGATGGACGAGCGACTGCCGACACAGAGGTAGCTACAGCCGTGGACTACCGTACTGTGTCTGCTGCTAATATAGACTGGATGATAATGAGATGAAATCAATATATATATATATATATATATATATAATATCACTAGTACTGCAGCCGGACAGGTAGATATATTTATTATGTAATGACTGATGACGGACCTGCTGGACACTGTCAGCTCAGCAGCACCGCAGACTGCTACAGTAAGCTACTATAGTAGTATGTATAAAGAAGAAAAAAAAAACCACGGGTAGGTGGTATACAATTATGGATGGACGAGCGACTGCCGATACAGAGGTAGCTACAGCCGTGGACTACCATACTGTGTCTGCTGCTAATATAGACTGGATGATAATGAGATGAAATCAATATATATTATATCACACTAGTACTGCAGCCGGACAGGTAGATATATTTATTATGTAATGACTGATGACGGACCTGCTGGACACTGTCAGCTCAGCAGCACCGCAGACTGCTACAGTAAGCTACTATAGTAGTATGTATAAAGAAGAAAGTAAAAAAAAAAAACCACGGGTAGGTGGTATACAATTATGGATGGACGAGCGACTGCCGACACAGAGGTAGCTACAGCCATGGACTTCCGTACTGTGTCTGCTGCTAATATAGACTGGATGATAATGAGATGAAATCAATATATATATATATAATATCACTAGTACTGCAGCCGGACAGGTATATATATTTATTATGTAATGACTGATGACGGACCTGCTGGACACAGTCAGCTCAGCAGCACCGCAGACTGCTACAGTAAGCTACTATAGTAGTATGTATAAAGAAGAAAAAAAAAAAAACACGGGTAGGTGGTATACAATATTATATATATATTATATACAATTATATATATTAAACTGGTGGTGACTGGTGGTCAGGTCACTGGTCACACTATCAGCAATTTGCAAGTAGTACTCCTAAGCAGACAATCACAATATATATTATACTGGTGGTCAGTGTGGTCACAATGGCAGTGTGGCACTCTGGTAGCAAAAGTGTGCACTGTACGTTATATGTACTCCTGAGTCCTGCTCTCAGACTCTAACTGCTCCCCACTGTCAGTGTCTCCCCTACAAGTCAGATAATATACAGTCACACTATCTATCACTTCAGCAAGTAACTAGTACTCCTCCTAATGCTCCCCAAAATTACTACTGTGTCTCTCTCTACTGTCTCACTCTCTTCTCTATAAACGGAGAGGACGCCAGCCACGTCCTCTCCCTATGAATCTCAATGCACGTGTGAAAATGGCGGCGACGCGCGGCTCCTTATATAGAATCCGAGTCTCGCGATAGAATCCGAGCCTCGCGAGAATCCGACAGCGGGATGATGACGTTCGGGCGCGCTCGGGTTAACCGAGCAAGGCGGGAAGATCCGAGTCGCTCGGCCCCGTGTAAAAAAACATGAAGTTCGGGCGGGTTCGGATTCCGAGGAACCGAACCCGCTCATCCCTATGGGTCAGTGGCAAATGCAGGATTTCTAGAGGGGGGTTTCCAAATGCAATCCACAATCTGCCACTCTGTGGAACATTGGAGCAAGTGCGGGAATCTGGGGGAGCGTTAGAAGAAACCTGGTAATAACCCTGGACATTAATGTAAACATTGGACTTTTTATATACTGGACACTGTATGGAACACAGTATTAATATCTAACTAGGGTATAGGCTGTATCAAATATATTTAAATAAGAGAAGTGGACAGGAAAAGGTTTAACATACCATAATAAATAAATACACAAACATAATAGAACCAGTACTGCACTTTCTAATCACACATTCCCCACCTCATGATAAGGCTCCTGTCTCTTCTGCCTGGTAGCTACTCTCTGGTCCAGTGCACTGATTGAGGACTTAGATCCACACACACACACAGCAAACTTGGTAGAAGAAGCTGCTACCACTGGGCATGTGCAGCAGCTCTGCTCTGTCCCTTACACTGCATGAAGTGGTGGCAGGTCTAGTAATAGTATTATATACCATTGCTATTGTTGTCATAATTTGAGCCACTTGCCAAGAGGAGGGGGTTTCCGTGCAACCGGAAACCCCCCTGCGTTTGCCTATGTGGGTATGTACGAGGCATTTAGTGGCACATTATTTATATTAATCATATTGTAATCCATATGATTTAATATACACTTGATTATTATATAGTTATGTAGCACCTCATTTCTGTCATCATTATTTAATAACTGCCAAAAGTTAGAGATGGGATGAAAACCCAGTGCTGTACATGAAGTATGTGGGCTTTGGTGCTATTTGCTGTAAAGGGCATTTAAGCAGGTCACTGACCATGCATGCAACACTGTTGGTTGCAGAACAACTGTGACGTTACGGAGAAGGTGACATGCTTATTCTTGGTGCTACAAATATTGTGCCTTACAGTGGAACATAGAGCTGGTCTGTTGTTACATAAAAATGTAGACACTATATAATACAAATTTGCCCTCCTCATATAGAGCCTAATGCAGACCTGATCGCAGCAGTAAATTTGTTAGCAGATGGGCAAAACCATGTGCACTGCAGGGGATATAACGTGTACAGAGAGAATTAGTATTGGGTGGGGTGTGTTCAAACTGAAATCTAAATTGCAGTGTAAAAATAAAGCAGCCAGTATTTACCCTGCACAGAAACAAAATAACCCACCCAAATCTAACTCTCTCTGCACATGTTATATCTGCCTCCCCTGCAGTGCACATGGGGGGTCATTCCGAGTTATTCGCTCGTTGCCAATTTTCGCTATATTGCGATTAGTCGCTTACTGCGCATGCGCAAGGTTCGCAGAGCGCATGCGCTTAGTTATTTTACACAAACGTTAGGTATTTTACTCACGGCATAACGAGGATTTTTCATCTTTCTGGTGATCGTAATGTGATTGACAGGAAGTGGGTCTTTCTGGGCGGAAACTTGCAGTTTTCTGGGCGTGTGCAAAAAAACACTGGCGTTTCTGGGAAAAACGCGGGAGTGTCTGAAGAAACGGGGGAGTGTCTGGGCGAACGCTGGGTGTATTTGTGACGTCAAACCAGGAGCGAAACTGACTGAACTGATCGCAGTGTAGGAGTAAGTCTGGAGCTACTCAGAAACTGCTAAGATATTTCTTTTCGCAATTCTGCTAATCTTTCGTCCGCAATTCTGCTAAGCTAAGATGCACTCCCAGAGGGCGGCGGCTTAGCGTGTGCAATGCTGCTAAAAGCAGCTAGCGACCGAACAACTCGGAATGAGGGCCATGGTTTTGAGACCTGTGGGACAGGGAGCATCTTTTGTGCAAATTCAGGCCGCCATAAAATGCGCTGCTGCTGCGATGAGAGTTGTGTGCAAAGGAAAAAAAAATTAACTTTGAACCTGAGCAAAACCTGTGGCAATGCATTTTCATGCTGGGTAAATAAATACTGACTACTTTTGGTTGAAGAAAACAAATGCTGGACAGCTTTATTTTTATACAACTAGTTAGGGTGTGTACACACGGTGAGATCCTTGCTATGGCCGATTTTCACTTGCGATTTCCCTTGAACTCCCCGGAGCCCAGCACCACAGATTTTGACTAACTTTTCTTGAGATATGGACTATGTGCGCTTACGATTTTGGCTTATGTGAGATGTCATTGACATGTGAGATGAACTAGATAGTACACCGATCTAGCAAGGATTGACTTGCCTGCACAGTCTATCTCTTCTTGCGATGCCGACCTGGCAGGACGGCGCATCGGGATCGCAAGGTGACTTTCACCTTGCGATCTGCACTAACTTTTCTTGCGATTTTGAATATATAGTCAAAATCGAAAGAAAATATCTCACCGTGTGTACACACCCATAGATTTGAGTTTAGATACATCTGTCTCAAATCTAATGGTGCGTACACACTGGCCAATATATCGGGCATTCTATTGAACGGCCTATATATCGGGGGTTCTTCGGTCAGTGTGTACGAACGATATATCATGAACGCCGTCCATCGTTCACAGACATATCACGGCGGCCGTGCAGCACAGCCGATGGCCAATATATCTAACGTTATATTGATGCATTGCTGTGTGTGTACGGGCAGACAGCCGACAGCCCGTACACAAGCTGCAGCAGCCGGCGGTGATTGATGGCTGAACTGGGCGGGCGTGTGTAAATGCTTGCCCAGTTCATGATGTCAGTCCCGACGGATTGGGCAGTGTGTATGCTCAACACACTGCCTGGTCCGTCCATAGATATATCTGCCGATCAATTGATCTGCATATATATCTAAAGGTGTGTACCCAGCATAAACTTCAATCTATACTTTTAATGAAGGAGGGGGGTAAAATTAGTGCTGACTCCTCCCCTCTCTACTCTTACTCCTCCCAGTTACAGTTCTGATGAAGAAAAAAATAGGATTTTAATTACCTACCGGTAAATCCTTTTCTCATAGTCTGTAGAGGATGCGGGGGTCCACATTAGTACCATGGGGTATAGACGGGTCCACTAGGAGCCATTGGCACTTTAAGAGTTTGAGAGTGTGGGCTGGCTCCTCCCTCTATGCCCCTCCTACCAGACTCAATCTAGAAACTGTGCCCGAGGAGACTGACATCTTCGAGAGAAGGATTATACACAGATAGTGGCGAAATTCACACCAGCTCACACATACAAGGCAAACCAAGCTAGATAGCTTGAAACTCAGCAACAGCTGAAACATTACTTACCAAGTAACAATGCAGTACTCAACTAAAACGAAGTTGTACTGAACCAGATAACTATTGCAGGATAACAAAGCGCTGCATTCTCTACGGACTACGAGAAAAGGATTTACCGGTAGGTAATTAAAATCCTATTTTCTCTTACGTCCTAGAGGATACTGGGGTCCATAATAGTACCATGGGGATGTACCAAAGCTCCCAGTACGGGAGGGAGAGCGCAGAGGCTCCTGCAGAACTGATTGACCAAATTTTAGGTCCTCAGAGGCCAAAGTATTGAACTTGTAGAACTTAGCAAACATGTTTGACCCTGACCAAGTAGCCGCTCAGCAAACCTGTAAAGCCGAGACACCCCGGGCAACCGCCCAGGAAGACCCTCACCTTACAAGTAGAGTGGGCCTTAACCGATTTTGTACACGGCAATCCTGACGTAGAATATGCATGCTGGATAGTGAACCTGATCCAGCGAGAAATCGTCTGCTTTGAAGCAGAACACCCAATTTTCTTGGGATCATACAGTACAAACAGAGGGGTATATTTACTAAGCTCCCGATTTTGACCGAGATGCCGTTTTTTCTTCAAAGTGTCATCTCGGTTAATCTCGGTCATTTACTAAACACTAATCACGGCAGTGATGAGGGCATTCGTAATTTTTTGCAAGTTCAGGTAAAAAATTACGAATGAATACACCATCGGTCAAAACGCGGCTGTTTAAGTATGAATCTCGGTCATTTACTAAGAAGTGCAAAGCCAAAAAAGAACAAACACTGCCGTGAAAAATTTCAACTCGTAAAAAAGTGCTAAAAAAAAACAGAACTTTTTTTTTAATTCGTGATTGGATAGGCATGCACGGATCCATGAGATCCGTGCATGTATATCAGTGGGAAGGGGTGGGAAAGTGCTTATTTTTTTTAAAAAAATTGCGTGGGGTCCCCCCTCCTAAGCATAACCAGCCTCGGGCTCTTTGAGCCGATCCTGGTTGCAGAAATATGGTGAAAAAAATGACAGGGGTTCCCCCATATTTAAGCAACCAGCATCGGGCTCTGCGCCTGGTCCTGGTCCCAAAAATACGGGGGACAAAAAGAGTAGGGGTCCCCCGTATTTTTAAAACCAGCACCGGGCTCCACTAGCTGGACAGATAATGCCACAGCCGGGGGTCACTTTTATACAGCGCCCTGCGGCCGTGGCATCAAAAATCCAACTAGTCACCCCTGGCCGGGGTACCCTGGGGGAGTGGGAACCCCTTCAATCAAGGGGTCCCCCCCCCCCAGCCACCCAAGGGCCAGGGGTGAAGCCCGAGGCTGTCCCCCCCCATCCAATGGGCTGCGGATGGGAGGGCTGATAGCCTTTGTTGTAAAATAAAAGATATTGTTTTTAGTAGCAGTACTACAAGTCCCAGCAAGCCTCCCCCGCATGCTGGTACTTGGAGAACCACAAGTACCAGCATGCGGCGGAAAAACGGGCCCGCTGGTACCTGTAGTACTACCACTAAAAAAAATACCCAAAAAAACACAAGACACACACACCGTGAAAGTATAATTTTATTACATACATACACACATACATACATACTTACCTTATGTTCCCACGCAGGTCGGTCCTCTTCTCCAGTAGAATCCAAGGGGTACCTGTTGAATAAATTCTACTCACGAGATCCAGGGGTCCAGGCTCCTCGGCAAATCCAGGGATAATCCACGTACTTGAATAAAACAAAAAAACGGTTGCCCGACCACGAACTGAAAGGTGACCCATGTTTGCACATGGGTCACCTTCCCACGAATGCCAGAAACCCACTTTGCCTTCTGGCTAAGTGGGTTTCTTCAGCCAATCAGGGAGTGCCACGTTGTAGCACTCTCCTGATCAGCTGTGTGCTGCTGTCCTCACTGACAGGCGGCACACGGCAGTGTTACAATGTAGCGCCTATGCGCTACATTGTAACCAATGCTGGGAACTTTCTGCTCAGCGGTGACGTCACTTTAGGTCAACCGCAGGGCAGAAAGTTCCCATCATTAGTTACAATGTAGCGCATAGGCGCTACATTGTAACACTGCCGTGTGCCGCCTGTCAGTGAGGACAGCAGCACACAGCTGATCAGGAGAGTGCTACAACGTGGCACTCCCTGATTGGCTGAAGAAACCCACTTAGCCAGAAGGCAAAGTGGGTTTCTGGCATTCGTGGGAAGGTGACCCATGTGCAAACATGGGTCACCTTTCAGTTCGTGGTCGGGCAACCGTTTTTTTGTTTTATTCAAGTACGTGGATTATCCCTGGATTTGCCGAGGAGCCTGGACCCCTGGATCTCGTGAGTAGAATTTATTCAACAGGTACCCCTTGGATTCTACTGGAGAAGAGGACCGACCTGCGTGGGAACATAAGGTAAGTATGTATGTATGTGTGTATGTATGTAATAAAATTATACTTTCACGGTGTGTGTGTCTTGTGTTTTTTTGGGTATTTTTTTAGTGGTAGTACTACAGGTACCAGCGGGCCCGTTTTTCCGCCGCATGCTGGTACTTGTGGTTCTCCAAGTACCAGCATGCGGGGGAGGCTTGCTGGGACTTGTAGTACTGCTACTAAAAACAATATCTTTTATTTTACAACAAAGGCTATCAGCCCTCCCATCCGCAGCCCATTGGATGGGGGGGGACAGCCTCGGGCTTCACCCCTGGCCCTTGGGTGGCTGGGGGGGGGGGACCCCTTGATTGAAGGGGTTCCCACTCCCCCAGGGTACCCCGGCCAGGGGTGACTAGTTGGATTTTTGATGCCACGGCCGCAGGGCGCTGTATAAAAGTGACCCCCGGCTGTGGCATTATCTGTCCAGCTAGTGGAGCCCGGTGCTGGTTTTAAAAATACGGGGGACCCCTACTCTTTTTGTCCCCCGTATTTTTGGGACCAGGACCAGGCGCAGAGCCCGATGCTGGTTGCTTAAATATGGGGGAACCCCTGTCATTTTTCCCCCCATATTTCTGCAACCAGGATCGGCTCAAAGAGCCCGAGGCTGGTTATGCTTAGGAGGGGGGACCCCACGCATTTTTTTGGGGGATTTTACATTGTTTAATTAAAAATAAAAAATAAAAAGAACCCCAGCACGGATCACACAGATCCGGCCGAGATTGATTGTAAAAAAAAACGGCAGTGTTTTGCTAATCACTGCCGTAAAATTAGGTAAAAAAAACCGAATGACATCGACATCGGAAGAAAAGAAAAACACGAATACGACAGCTTAGTAAATCCATCGTAATAAATTCAAAAAGTTGCAGTTTTACACTGTCGATGTCATTCGTGATTGAACTTTGACCTATTTTCGGAAATTACGAATGTTAGTAAATGTACCCCAGAGAGTCTGATTTTCGGTGACAAGCTGTCCTCTTCACATAGATTCTCAAAGCCCTCACAACATCCAAGGACTTTGATGTAATTGAGGAGTCAGGAGCAACTGGCACCACAATAGATTGTTTCATGTTACGTTCCTGATGCTCAGAACTAGAAAGATGTTGCGAAGTGAGTCCAGAGCACCAGGACGTGACGCTGAAATAGGGAGGGAACGGGAATAGCCCCTAGCACCCTACCTCCGTTGTTTTACCCGTGTGGTCAGTTCACGCCTGAGTGACTATGGTTTCTTGGGCCCACGGCAGCCGCGTTTGAAGGGCGGATTAGGTCTGCCCAACTCCGATGCCCCCAGGTCTTAGAGTGAGACAAAGCGTGAACCAAGACAATATAATAACAAGGGGACCTCTAACTAAAGCAAACAGAAGCCAGGGGCTACTAACTACCCTAAAACTAAATATATGTGCGGCACGCCGCCAAAGGAAAAGAACAACAAAAGATATCACTGTCCACTCCCCCACACGGCACCGCCGAGTTCCGGGGAGGACAGTGAAAAGCGGAAAACCTCCACAAAAACCACCAATACAAAAAGTACCAAAAGGACTAAGCGGCCTGGGCCGCAACATGCGGCAGAAGCCGCTACTCACGAAACCGGGAGAGAACCCCAACAAACGAGAACCCCCAGATGACTGCAACAGGTTCACTTGAACAGGAAGGATTCCCAGAACCGGCTTCAGAACTCCAGGACTCAGGAGCACAGGGAGCAGGATCGACCAAATACAGCTGACCAGGAACAGACGTTACAAGGCAGGAACAGCATACAGGAAGCTATCACCGGCGTCTGTGCCAGGTAGTGAGGGAGAATATAACAGGGAGCCCTCCAATAGCTGCAGCGAAGCTTAATTAGTAATGTCGTGCAGCTGCCCTGCTGCACGACCAGAGCTAACAGGTGTATTGATTGATAGGAAGCAACGGGGAACTGTGAGAGGCCAGCCCGGATGACAGACGATGGAACTATGGGGGTAGTAGCCGGGTGGTTGTTGTGAACCGGAAGAAAACAACGTGACAGGGCATCGGCTTTTGTATGTCACGATTCGGGTATCTGGACGCCATTACCTGCCTTTCAGATGTCTCCTGAGGCTCGCTCAGTGTTCCAAGGCCGGATCTCATCTGTGTCCACATACTGCACATCCCTCCTGTCACGCTGAGATGCTGTCACAGCGGCGCCATGTTTGAATCCTGCATGGCATCTCCCGTTCTCCGCGGCCTCCGCCGCCGCTCCTGTGTTATAGGTGCAGGTTGTCAGTGTGGTGTTCCATGCCTGCCGCAGCCTCCGTTGTCATCCACGAGTATCAGCATACATTTCTCAGTCTGGCGTCTCCTGTCCTCTGCGGCCGGCGCCGCCATTGCAGTTATGTTTCCACATGGTTTCCTAAACCAGTTTTCCCTCCAAGTTCTAACATGGGCGCAGCCATGTTGGATTCAATCACATGCTTCAGTTCCTCCAATCCACTGCCTCTGGAAATCTGCATAATTGCCCAGCCAATACCTGCATTGCTGCAGGTATAAGTATCCTGTGCCTGGGCCAGGAAATGGTCAGTGCTTTGTTTGTCATACCTTGTTCCAGTCTCTCTCCTGTGGTTGTGTTTCCAGGTTCCAGCTCCTGTCTCCAGCATCCACCAAAGAGACCCGCACCTGCCTACCATCCTGCGGTGCAGCCTGACTCTGCAGTCCTCCGTGGCTGATCCAGTTTCCAGCTTCCAGCTATTTCATCTGCTTCCAGCAGTATCCACTACCACCGGTAATCATCCTTCAACTCCTCTGTTTCCACGCTCCCTAGCATCTTATTATATTCACTCCGTGTTTCATCACCTGGCTGGTTCCACCCAGCATTCATTCAGTGACTTTATCATCTGGCTGATTCCATTCCGCATCCACTCCGTGTCTTACCATCTGGCTGGTTCTATCCAGCAATCACAACAGCTGATTCAAGTTACCAGCTTCATCTGTTCCATCTACTGGCATGTTCCTTGGATATCTTCACTACTACAGCCAGGCCTGGTAAGGTTATTCCATCTAAGGACTTTAACAACTGTTCTTAACCTACCAGTGTCCTGTGTAACCATTTCATGGTCAGAGTGCTCCAGGAATCATATTAATTATCATTGCCATTTTTATTAATTGCTGTCTGTTGTTACACGGAGTTTGTCAATAAACTTTTAATTTACTTTTACCTGGTTGTCATGGTCACACCTTCGGGTTTCCTTTTAACACTTACATGTCCAGGGGTCTGATTAAACCTCCCCGGTTTAAGTTCCTCTCAGCCCCTACAACTGAGGCTTCCTCCTGTCAGCTAAAACCCTCAGTTGTGACAGTAAGCACTGACCATATGAATCCAGCCGGAGACCAGGATCAAGCGGCCAGGCCGATGCAAGAACTGGCAGCCCGACTTGAACATCAGGAGGCTGCACAAGGCCACATCATCCGCTGTCTCCAGGATCTCTCTATGCGGCTGGACGGGATTCAAACGACCCTCCGTGGACCTGGCACGTCCGGTGCGTCCACAACAGTGACACCAGCTGTAACCCCACCCACCTTACCCATTTCCATTCCACGTCTTCATCTCCCAACGCCAGCAAAATTTGACGGATCTCCAAGGTTCTGCAGGGGATTTCTTAACCAATGCGAAATCCACTTTGAGCTTCAGCCTGGCAATTTCCCCAGTGACCGTACTAAAATTGCCTCTATCATTTCCCTTCTCAGCGGCTCAGCCCTTGACTGGGCATCACCTTTATGGGAGAAGTCTGATCCCCTGCTGTCCTCCTATACGGACTTTGTGGCAACATTCAGGCGCATCTTCGACGAGCCAGGCCGGGTAACCTCTGCTTCATCTGAGATTCTCCGTTTACGCCAGGGAACACGTACTGTGGGACAGTATCTCATACAGTTCAAAATCCTGGCATCTGAACTGGCATGGAACGAAGAGGCCCTGTATGCTGCATTCTGGCATGGCTTATCAGAACGCATCAAGGATGAGTTAGCTATTAGAGACTTGCCCTCTAAGTTGGATGAGCTAATTTCTCTTTGCACGAAGGTTGATCTACGTTTCAGAGAGAGAGCAACCGAGCGAGGAAGATTGTCTGCTCCAAAATCTTCTGCTCCTCCTCTTCGTCAACCGTCTCCATCCAAGGATGAGCCCAAGCAAATTGGCCGTTCCCGTCTATCTCCCGCTGAGCGCCGAAGACGTCTCTCTGAGTCTCTCTGTCTCTATTGTGCAGCTCCGTCTCACATTATCAATGCCTGTCCCAAACGTCCGGGAAACTCCAAATCCTAGCTCGCCAAGGAGAGGGCCGGCTAGGAGTAATGATCTCCTCTCCATCTCCTCATGATTGTAATCTCCCAGTCTCGCTCCAAATTGCTCAAATTTACAGGAACGTCATTGCCCTCCTTGATTCCGGAGCAGCTGGGAATTTCATAACCGAAGCTTATGTTAAACGGTGGTCCCTACCCACCGAGAGACTTCCTTCGTCCATCTCCTTAACTGCAGTAGATGGCAGCAAGATTTTTGACGCAGTTATTTCTCTAAGGACTCTACCAGTTCGTCTGAGAGTGGGAGTTCTTCATGCAGAATTTATTTCCTTCCTAGTGATTCCAAGAGCCACACATCCGGTGGTTTTGGGCCTTCCATGGCTCCGTCTCCACAATCCGTCGATTGACTGGACGACTACGCAAATACTAGCATGAGGTCCCTCCTGTGCAAAGACTTGTTTGTTCAAAGTGCTTCCTGTTTGTTCTTCTTTCCCCAGGTCGTCTGATGTTCCACCTCCTCCATATCAAGACTACACGGACGTGTTCAGTAAAGCTTCTGCTGATATCCTTCCTCCTCATAGAGAATGGGACTGCCCAATTGATCTCATTCCAGGGAAGGTTCCACCTCGAGGCCGAACTTACCCGTTGTCTCTGCCCTTAGACGCACTCCATGGAGGAGTACATCAAAGAGAACCTGGCGAAAGGTTTTATCCGACCTTCTTCTTCTCCAGCTGGCGCAGGCTTCTTCTTCGTTAAGAAGAAAGATGGTGGTCTGCGACCGTGCATCGATTACAGAGGTCTGAACGACATTACCGTCAAGAACCGGTATCCTTTACCTTTGATTACAGAGCTCTTCGATAGAGTCAGCGGAGCAACCATCTTTACAAAGTTGGATTTGAGGGGTGCCTACAATCTCACGGATCCGTGAGGGTGACGAGTGGAAGACCGCCTTTAACACCCGTGATGGACATTATGAGTACCTCGTCATGCCCTTCGGATTGAGCAATGCTCCAGCTGTCTTCCAGCATTTCATGAATGAGATCTTCAGAGACATCTTATACCGCCATGTCGTGGTTTATTTAGATGATATCCTTATCTTTGCCAATAATCTAGAGAAACATCGTTTCTGGGTAAAGGAGGTTCTGTCCCATCTCCGTGTCAATCATCTCTATTGCAAATTGGAGAAATGTGTCTTTGAAGTTAAATCCATTCCGTTTCTAGGTTACATTGTGTCCGGTTCCGGACTAGAGATGGATTCTGAGAAACTACAAGCAATCCAGAATTGGCCGATACCCTTAACCCTCAAAGGGGTCCAGAGGTTCTTAGGGTTCACCAATTATTACAGAAAGTTCATACGAGACTTTTCCACCATTGTGGCGCCTATCACTGCATTAACCAAGAAGGGTGCTAACCCGTCCAAGTGGTCTGAAGAAGCTACGCAAGCTTTTCATCTTCTAAAACAACGTTTCATCTCTGCACCAGTTCTGAAACAGCCCGACACCGACTCTCCTTTCATCTTAGAGGTGGATGCCTCCTCCGTTGGAGTAGGAGCGGTGTTATCTCAGAGGGCTAAAGATGGCCATCTACATCCTTGCAGTTTCTTCTCCCGGAAGTTCTCCCCAGCAGAGCGCAACTATGCCATTGGCGACCAGGAGTTGCTAGCCATCAAGCTCGCTCTAGAGGAGTGGAGATATGTTGGAAGGAGCTTCTCATTCAATCACGATACTTACCGACCACAAGAATCTTTTATACCTGAAAGGCGCACAATGTCTTAACCCTCATCAGGCCAGATGGGCACTTTTCTTTTCCAGGTTCGACTTTAAGCGCCAGTTCTGTCCGGGCTCTCAGAATCGCAAGGCCGATGCCCTTTCCCGCTCTTGGGAGCAAGAAAACGAGTCAGAGTCTTCAGACAAGCATCCTATTATTAATCCGTTGGCATTCTCCATGGTAGGGATGGACTCTACGCCCCCACCAGGGAAAAGTTTTGTGAAGCCGGTGTTGAGGAAGAAGCTCATGCATTGGGCCCATGCTTCCCGTTTTGCCGGACATACAGGCATTCAGAAAACCCTCGAGTTTATCTCTAGGTCCTACTGGTGGCCAACTCTGAAGAAGGACGTCAAGGAGTTTATTGCCTCTTGCCCAAAGTGTGCCCAACACAAAGTCCCCCGCCAGTCGCCTGCGGGGCAACTGGTTCCATTATCTGTTCCCAGTCGACCGTGGACCCATTTGTCGATGGACTTTGTCACAGATCTGCCTATATGCAATAAGTTTAATACCATCTGGGTGGTAGTTGACTGGTGCACCAAGATGGCACATTTCATACCCCTTACCGGTCTTCCATCAGCTTCCAAGTTGGCTCAAGTGTTTATCCAAGAGATCTTCCAACTTCACGGTCTCCCTGAAGAGATCATCTCCGATCGTGGAGTACAATTTGTAGCCAAATTTTGGCGAAGTTTGTGTCAAGCCCTCCAAGTCAAGTTAAAGTTTTCTACAGCTTACCATCCTCAGACCAATGGTCAAACCGAGAGGGTGAATCAGGACTTTGAGGCCTTCCTCCGCATTTACGTGTCTTCCTCCAAAGATGACTGGGTTCAACTCCTTCCTTGGGCCGAGTTTAGCCACAACAATCAATACCATTCCTCATCCTCCTCAACACCATTCTTCATCAACTATGGATTTCACCCTAAAGTTCCAGAATATCAACCGCTTCCAGCAACTTCTGTTCCAGCAGTGGATGTCACTTTGCGTCAGTTTTCAAACAACTGGAAGAATGTCCGCGCAGCCCTGCTTAAAGCCTCATTTTAGGTACAAGAAGTTTGCCGATAGGAAGCGTAGAGCGGTTCCTGCTCTTAAGGTGGGTGATCGAGTATGGTTGTCCACGAAGAATTTGAGGTTGAGAGTTCCCAGCATGAAATTTGCTCCTCGTTACATCGGTCCTTTTAAAATTGAACAAGTCATCAATCCTGTTGCTTACAGACTCCAGTTACCTCCCTTTTTGAAAATACCCAGGACATTCCATGTTTCCCTGTTGAAACCGCTGATCCTGAATTGGTTTCATTCTGCACTTCCTCCAACTCCTTAAGTTCAGACTCAACGGGGAATCGAGTATGAGGTGGCCAAGATTCTGGACTCACGTTTCCGTTACGGTCAGTTGCAGTATCTTATTGACTGGAAGGGCTATGGTCCTGAAGAACGCTCTTGGACCAATGCGTCTGATGTCCAGTCCATGCTCCTGCCTTGGTCCGGAATTTCCACTCGAAGTTTCCTCTAAAGCCTAAGAAGTGTCCTGGGGCCACTCCTAAAGGGGGGGGGTGCTGTCACGATCCGGGTATCTGGACGCCATTACCTGCCTTTCAGATGTCTCCTGAGGCTCGCTCAGCATTCCAAGGCCAGATCTCATCTGTGTCCACATACTGCACATCCCTCCTGTCACGCTGAGATGCTGTCACAGCGGCGCCATGTTTGAATCTTGCATGGCATCTCCCGTTCTCCGCGGCCTCCGCCGCCGCTCCTGTGTTATAGGTGCAGGTTGTCAGTGTGGTGTTCCATGCCTGCCGTGGCCTCCGTTGTCATCCACGAGTATCAGCATACATTTCTCAGTCTGGCGTCTCCTGTCCTCTGTGGCCGGCGCCGCCATTGCAGTTATGTTTCCACATGGTTTCCTAAACCAGTTTTCCCTCCAAGTTCTAACATGGGCGCAGCCATGTTGGATTCAATCACATGCTTCAGTTCCTCCAATCCACTGCCTCTGGAAATCTGCATAATTGCCCAGCCAATACCTGCATTGCTGCAGGTATAAGTATCCTGTGCCTAGGGCCAGGAAATGGTCAATGCTTTGTTTGTCATACCTTGTTCCAGTCTCTCTCCTGTGGTTGTGTTTCCAGGTTCCAGCTCCTGTCTCCAGCATCCACTAAAGAGACCCGCACCTGCCTACCATCCTGCGGTGCAGCCTGACTCTGCAGTCCTCCGTGGCTGATCCAGTTTCCAGCTTCCAGCTATTTCATCTGCTTCCAGCAGTATCCACTACCACCGGTAATCATCCTTCAACTCCTCTGTTTCTACGCTCCCTAGCATCTTATTATATTCACTCCGTGTTTCATCACCTGGCTGGTTCCACCCAGCATTCATTCAGTGACTTTATCATCTGGCTGATTCCATTCCGCATCCACTCCGTGTCTTACCATCTGGCTGGTTCTATCCAGCAATCACAACAGCTGATTCAAGTTACCAGCTTCATCTGTTCCATCTACTGGCATGTTCCTTGGATATCTTCACTACTACAGCCAGGCCTGGTAAGGTTATTCCATCTAAGGACTTTAACAACTGTTCTTAACCTACCAGTGTCCTGTGTAACCATTTCATGGTCAGAGTGCTCCAGGAATCATATTAATTATCATTGCCATTTTTATTATTTGCTGTCTGTTGTTACACGGAGTTTGTCAATAAACTTTTAATTTACTTTTACCTGGTTGTCATGGTCACACCTTCGGGTTTCCTTTTAACACTTACATGTCCAGGGATCTGATTAAACCTCCCCGGTTTAAGTTCCTCTCAGCCCCTACAACTGAGGCTTCCTCCTGTCAGCTAAAACGCTCAGTTGTGACATTGTATTCTTGGAACCGGGCCTGAAGGTGATAATAAACCTGAAACGAGTAAAAAACAACGCCCAACGTGATTGTCGAGCATTAAGCCGTTTAGCTGACTCAATATACTGCAGGTTCTTGTGGTCAGTAAACACCGTAATGGTATGCCTAGCTCCTTCCAGCCAATGCCTCCACTCCTCGAAAGCCCATTTAACTGCCAACAATTCTCGATTACCAA
The DNA here is from genome assembly GCF_028390025.1 of Pseudophryne corroboree. Lineage (NCBI taxonomy): Eukaryota > Metazoa > Chordata > Amphibia > Anura > Myobatrachidae > Pseudophryne > Pseudophryne corroboree. The sequence continues at coordinate 700,318,839 of NC_086444.1, read as the reverse complement.
CATCATAGTTGGATTCTGCGGAGGAGAATTTCCTGGACATGAAGGCACATGGGTGTAATTCCTGAGACTCCGGGTCTTCCTGAGAAAGGATAGCCCACACTCCAACCTCTGAGGCATCTACCTCGACAATAAAGGGGAGCTCCGGGTTAGGGTGTCTGAGCACTGGAGCTGAGACAAAGGCCTGCTTTAAGGCCAGAAAGGCAGACTTGGCTTCAGGCGACCAATCGGAAGGGTCCGCTCCTTTTTTAGTCAATGCTACTATAGGAGCAACCAAATCAGAGAAGGTATGAATAAAACGTCTATAGTAATTTGCAAACCCTAAAAAGCGCTGAATTGCTTTTAAGTTCGTGGGTTGTGCCCAATTTAGGATGGCCTGGAGTTTTTTTTGTTCCATGAAAAACCCCTTAGGAGAAATAATATACCCCAGGAAGGACACTTCTGTGATGTGGAAATCACATTTCTCCAGTTTGGCGTATAAATGATTTTCCCGTAACTTCTGAAGGACCAGTCGCACATGGGTAATATGTTGTTCTAAAGACTCAGAGTAAATCAAAATGTCGTCTAAATAAACGACCACGAACTTTCCTAGAAAGTCGCGAAGGACGTCGTTAATGAGATCTTGAAATACAGCAGGAGCATTTGACAGCCCAAACGGCATCACCAGGTATTCATAATGTCCCGACTGTGTGCTGAAAGCCGTCTTCCACTCATCCCCAGATTTAATTCGGATGAGATTGTAAACCCCTCTAAGATCGATCTTGGAAAAGATAACGGCAGTCCGGAGCTGATCAAATAGTACTGAAATCAGTGGCAAGGGGTAGGTGTTTTTAACAGAGATTTTATTCAAAGCCCGAAAATCAATACATGGTCTGAGCGACCCATCTTTTTTCTCAACAAAAAAGAACCCTGCACTCAATGGAGATTTCAAGGGCCTAATGAAGCCTTTTTTTAGGCTCTCCTGTACATAATCATTCATTGCCGTAGTTTCCGGCCCAGACAGGGCATATAGTCTCCCCTTAGGTAAAGAGGCAATGGGAACTAAGTCAATAGCGCAGTCATAGGACCGATGAGGAGGCAGAATATCCGCATTACCCTTGGAGAAAACGTCGGCAAAGTCCTGATATTCCAAAGGAATAAGTTCTGGGGTGACTGCCGCAACCCGGACTGGACGGGAAATACATTCCTTAACACAAAAGGGACCCCATCGGGAAATCTCCCCAGACTGCCAATCTATGGTGGGATTATGAAAGGCAAGCCAGGGGTGACCCAGAACTACGGGGACAGCGGACAATGGGTAAGGTAAAATTCGATTTTCTCTGAATGTAGGGCCCCCACTGTCAGTTGTACTGGAGGTGTGCTGTGAGTGATTACCCCATTAGACTGCGGACCACCATCCAAGCCGTGCATGGTGATACGTTTATCCATAGGTATCTGTGGAACGCCCAAAGCCTGAGCCCAACCAAGATCCATGAAACTTCCCGCAGCTCCACTATCGACGAAGGCCGACACCAATGAACTGAGGCTACCAAAGGAAATTTTTACAGGAACTAATAAGGAATCATTAGAGGAGATTAACTGCAGACCCAAGTGAACCCCCTCACTATTCACTTGGTCAGAGCATTTCCCTGCTTATTCGGGCAATTACGTGCGATATGTCCCTTGCCACCACAATACAAGCAAAGACCAGAATTTAGCCTTCTGGTTCTTTCCTCTGGGGACAGCCGGGAGAGACCCATTTGCATGGGTTCCTCGACGTCCTCAGGAAAAGTATACACACATGGACTAGGCCTGAAACTAGCTCCTCTTTCAGCCCTCCGCTCCCGGAGACGACGATCAATTTTAATAGCAAGCTCCATGAGTTTGTCTAGAGTCTCTGGAGCGGGGTACTGAAGGAGACTGTCTTTAATAACTTCAGACAAACCGAGGCGAAACTGACTGCGCAGGGCCGGGTCATTCCAGCCACAGTCGTTCGACCAACGGCGAAACTCGGTACAATACGCCTCTGCTGGATTTTTCCCTTGCTTAAGTGCACGCAGGTGGCTCTCAGCCGACGCTTCTCTATCAGGGTCATCATACAAAAGGCCTAAGGACTTAAAAAAGGCATCTACAGATAGCAAGGCAACATCATCGGCTTTTAGCCCAAAAGCCCAGGTTTGTGACTCGCCTTGTAGTAATGACATCACAATCCCGACCCGTTGAGACTCAGTACCAGAGGATCGGGGCCTTAAACGAAAATAAAGCTTACAAGCTTCCTTGAAATTAAAAAAATCCTTTCGGTTACCCGAAAAACGGTCAGGTAGATGCATCTTTGGTTCTGGAATCATACTCGGGGAGGCTCGCAAAAGATCTTCCTGCGATCTCACCCGAAGAGTAAGATCCTGAACCATCTGAGTTAGTTCCTGAATCTGGTTGGCCAAAAGCTGGCTGGGATTCGGTCCTAATACTGCCGGATTCATGAGGCCGAATTTCAAAGCCCACCAAATACAAATAACTTTTTTTTTTTTGTGTGTGTTTTTGGGCCGGTGATAATGTTACGTTCCTGATGCTCAGAACTAGAAAGATGTTGCGAAGTGAGTCCCCAGAGCACCAGTACGTGACGCTGAAATAGGGAGGGAACGGGAATAGCCCCTAGCACCCTACCTCCGTTGTTTTACCCGTGTGGTCAGTTCACGCCTGAGTGACTATGGTTTCTTGGGCCCACGGCAGCCGCGTTTGAAGGGCGGATTAAGTCTGCCCAACTCCGATGCCCCCAGGTCTTAGAGTGAGACAAAGCGTGAACCGAGACAGGATAATAACAAGGGGACCTCTAACTAAAGCAAACAGAAGCTAGGGGCTACTAACTACCCTAAAACTAAATATATGTGCGGCACGCCGCCAAAGGAAAAGAACAACAAAAGATATCACTGTCCACTCCCCCACACGGCACCGCCGAGTTCCGGGGAGGACAGTGAAAAGCGGAAACCTCCGCAAAAACCACCAATACAAAAAGTACCAAAAGGACTAAGCGGCCTAGGCCGCAACACGCGGCAGAAGCCGCTACTCACGAAACCGGGAGAGAACCCCAACAAACGAGAACCCCCAGATGACTGCAACAGGTTCACTTGAACAGGAAGGATTCCCAGAACCGGCTTCAGAACTCCAGGACTCAGGAGCACAGGGAGCAGGATCGACCAAATACAGCTGACCAGGAACAGACGTTACAAAGCAGAAACAGCATACAGGAAGCTATCACCGGCGTCTGTGCCAGGTAGTGAGGGAGAATATAACAGGGAGCCCTCCAATAGCTGCAGCGAAGCTTAATTAGTAATGTCGTGCAGCTGCCCTGCTAATGTTTAGACGTTACCCCTTTCCTAGACTGTATCAGGGTAGGAATAACCTTGCTTGGAATACCCTTTCGGGCTAAGAGCTGGCATTCAACCGACATGCCGTCAAACGTAGCCGCGGTAAGTCCTGATAAGCGAACGGCCCCTTTTGCAGAAGGTACTTGCGAAGAGGAAGAGGCCATGGTTCTTCTAGCAGTAGGTCCAGAAGATCCGCGTACCAAGCTCGCCTTGGCCAGTCCGGAGCAACGAGAATTGCCTGAACCCTTGTTCTCTTTATGAGCATTAGAATTCTTGGAATGAGTGGAAGGGGAGGGAACACGTACACTGACTTGAACACCCACGGAGTAACCAGGGCATCCACCGCCACTGCTTGAGGGTCCCTCAACCTGGAACAGTACCTCCAAAGTTTCTTGTTGAGATGTGAGGCCATCATGTCAATTTGAGGCATGCCCCAACGACTGGTCACGTCTGCGAATACCTCCGGATGGAGGCCCCATTCTCCTGGATGAAGATCGTGTCTGCTGAGGAAGTCTGCTTCTAAGTTGTCCACTCCTGGGAGGAAGATCGCTGACAGCGCCAACGCGTGCCTTTCTGCCCAGAGGAGGATTCTTGTCACCTCTGACATTGCAGCTCTGCTCTTTGTACCTCCATGTCTGTTTATGTAGGCTACCGTCGTTACATTGTCCAACTGTACTTGAATGGCCCGATGTTGTAGAAGATGAGCCGCTTACAGAAGACCATTGTACATGGCTCTTAATTCCAGAATGTTTATTGAAAAAATGGCTGCCTGATTTGACCATCTTCCTTGGAAGGTTTCCCCCTGGGTGACCGCTCCCCAACCTCTGAGACTAGCATCCGTGGTCAGAAGGATCCAGTTCTGAATTCCAAACCTGCGGCCCTCCAGAAGGTGAGGCATTTGCAGCCACCAGAGGAGCAAAATCCTTGCCCTCAGTGAGAGACGTATCCTCTGGTGCATGTGAAGATGAGATCCCGACCATTTGTCTAGGAGATTCAGCTGGAAGGGTTGAGCATGGAATCTTACGTACTGTATAGCCTCGTAGGAGGCCACCATCTTCCCCAGAAGGCGAATGCACTGATGAACCAATACCCGGAGAGGCATCAAGACATCCCGGACCATAGATTGTATCACCAACGCTTTCTCCAGTGGAAGAAACACCCTCTGCACTTCCGTGTCGAAGATCATCCCCAGGAAAGACAATTTCCTTGTCGGCTCCAAATGAGATTTTGGAAGGTTCAGGATCCAACAGTGATTCCTGAGCAGTCGAGTTGTCAAAGCAATGGACTGCAACAACCTCTCCCTGGACACTGCCTTTATCAGCAGATCGTCCAGGTACGGAATTATGTTCACACCCTGCCTGCGGAGAACCTGGAACTGAAAGTGACTGTCTAACACTGTGAATCGGAGATAAGCCTGATGGGGCTGCCAAATTGGAATGTGGAGGTACGCATCCTTGATATCCTGGGAAAGCATGAACTCTCCCTCCTCCAGACCTGAGATCACTGCTCTCAGAGATTCCATTTTGAATTTGAACACCCTCAGACAGGGGTTTAACTATTTCAAATTCAAAATTGGCCTGACCGAACCATCCGGTTTCAGTACCACGAAAAGGTTCGAATAATAACCCTTGTTTTGCATATGAGGTGGAACTGGGACAATAACTTGTGACACTACCAATTTTTGGATGGCTTCCTGTAGGATAGCGCTGTCTGCCAGCAAAGCTGGTAAGCCTAATTTGAAGAATCGGTGAGGTGGGAGGTCTTGAAACTCCAGCCTGTACCCCTGGGACACAATATCCTGCACCCAAGGGTCCAGGCCGGACGCCACCCAAACGTGGCTGAACCTTTTTAGCCTCGCCCCCACCGGTCCTTCCTGCAGGACGCGCAGTCCACTGTCATGCGGAGGATTTTGATGTACCAGAAGTAGGCTTCTGGTCTTGGGAGACTGCAGTAGCAGGTTTTTGGGATTTTGCCTGACCTCCTCTAAAGAAGGTGTTGGGCTGCTTGTTCCTTCTTGTTTTAGGCGTCTAAAAGGACTGTGACGTAGCTGAAGAAAAAGGTTTCTTCGTAGCAGGCGCAGCTGAAGGAAGAAAAGGTGACTTACCCACAGTCGCCATGGAAATCCACGCATCTAGCGCTTCCCCAAAAAGAGCCTGACCTGTGTAGGGTAGATTCTCCACACCTCTCCTGGATTCCGTGTCGGCAGACCATTGGCGCAGCCAGAGTCCTCTACGAGCTGAGACAGACATGTAAGAAATCCCTGCAGCCATTGAAACCAGGTCGTTCATGGATTCCGCCATAAATCCTGCAGAATCCTGAATGTTACGTAAAAACAATTCAACGTCACTTTTATCCATTGTATCCAATTCCTCAAGTAACGTGCCAGACCACTTTACTATAGCCTTAGAAATCCATGCACAGGCAATGGTAGGCCGTAATATCACCCCCGAAGCCGTGTATATGGATTTGAGCGTAGTGTCAATCTTGCTATCAGCTGGTTCTTTTAACGCGGCAGATCCCGGGATAGGTAAAACCACCTTCTTTGACAGCCAGGACATAGATGCGTCAACTATGGGTGGGTTTTCAGATTTTTTCCTATCCTCCTCAGGGAAGGGGAATGCAACCATAACCTTTCTTGGGATCTGGAATTTTTTGTCTGGATTTTCCCAAGATTTTTCAAATATAGCATTTAACTCTTTTGACGCAGGAAAGGTTAGCAAGGCTTTCTTATTATCCGTGAAGTAAGCCTCCTCAACCTGCTCCGGTATTGCTTCGGCAATATTTAACACATCTCGGCTTTAATCATCAACTGCACCCCTTTGGCAAGATATGCCGCCCCCCTCAGCACGTCCCCATGACTGTCTACCGTGTCAGAGTCGGTATCTGTGTCGTCCGGCATAATTTGGGCAAGAGCACGTTTTTGAGAGTGAGTGCCAGGCGGCCCTGAAGTTGTCGACCTTGACCACACAGCCATAGAGTTCTGCAAAACCTGAGTTGCAGTTTCATTTTGTGCTACCCTCGTAGAAATCTGAGAAATCATACTTTTAAGTTTTAATAGAGGATAACCACTCCGGTTCTCTTATAGGAATCTGTGCTAAAATAGTGCAATCCTGATTACATGGAATGGGATCATCCTGAGAGGACATAGCCTCTGCAGCATATGACACAGAGTCCCTAGACATGGTTCTTTTTGTGAGCAAACAAGCACCCACACACACACACAGGAAAATGCAGACAGAGTATCCCCCCTAAGTATGCCAAGAGAGACACAGAGTTTGGAGCCAACCCACACACAGCGCTTCCAAAGTTAAAGGACACCCTTTACCAGTGCCAACTGTGTACCTTAATAGGTTACACAGTCTATTAAACCACCTCCCCCCTTCTACAACCCTCTGGTACCGTACAGATAGCTGGAGTTGAAGTGGAGGGACAGCTCTCCCCTGTCAGCGGCTCTGCATGCAGGAAAGATGGTGCTGAATGCTGCTGGGTCCGATCTGAGGTGAAGCACCGGAGCGCAGTCAGTACTGCACTCCCTACCCTGGTGCTGCCATCTTCACACCAGCTCTCCGTTTGCCAGGGGGCCGGTGACTCACTCGTCACTGAAGTCTTCTGACTCTGTAAGGGGGTTGACGGCATGCTGCTGGGGTGAGTGATCCCCTGTGGCGGCGATCGATCTGTCCCCTCAGGAGCTCAGTGTCCTGTCAGCGGAGATAGTGGCTCAGACCCCTTAGGGCGGACACTACTCCCCCACTTAGTCCCACGAAGTAGGGACTAAGTGGGACTAACTTTTTTAAAATAAAAAAAACGAATAAACTCCTATGGAGCTCCCCTAGCTGTGACCAGCTCCTCCGGGCACATTTTCTAAACTAAGTCTGGTAGGAGGGGCATAGAGGGAGGAGCCAGCCCACACTCTCAAACTCTTAAAGTGCCAATGGCTCCTAGTGGACCCGTCTATACCCCATGGTAATAATGTGGACCCCTGCATCCTCTAGGACGTAAGAGAAAATATGTATAGAGATAGATATATAAACACACACAATATAAGTGTCACCCATGCCTACACTAATGTGATATAATTCTCTCCCCACTGTACATCCATTACTGTCCGTCACATCCCCTTATTCCCCTCACATCCACTAATGAAGCAGTGGTGGATCAAGACTTGGCTGCTGAAATTGGAGCCAGATGTGTCTAGAGCCTTCAGATTTCAGCATCCTGGAAGCTCTGACAACACTGCCTCGCATAAGGTGGATAGGGTCCGCTGAAGAAACTGGAAACATACAATTTGACGGCAGATAAGAACCAAATGGCCCTTCCAGTCTGCCCTTTAGGGTTACAGTATTAGGGTTGGTTAAGTGGATTGGGTTGGGGTATTAGGGTTATTGTAGGGTCCTCACTATATGCTGGTTCCCCACTTATTAACACAACACAGCTTTCAAGTGTGTTTTTCCGAGCGATGGTGTTTAATGAAAGGATTAGCAGTTTTAAATACTCCTGTAAAACTTTTGTTTTGCATATATATATATATATATATATATATATATGTTATCACAGAACAAAGTCCCGGGAAGCCGCACTGACGCTCTCAAAGCAAAATTTCAGGTGTCCGGTTATAAATCAAATTGATATGAAAACATGTCCATCCCCCAGCATCCGCATGTAGGTTTGAACAGAACCAGCACACTGTTCTATATTTGAACAAACAATTTAATTGAAGAGACTTGAGAAGATCCAACATATACTCATCATGGTGCAGCAGAAGCAGGGCATGGGTGGCATCCCAAACAGCCGTTTTCGGTTTCAGACCTTCATCAGGGGAATTACCAGCTAAAGTGCCATGTGCCAAAGAGAGTAAAGTGTCTGCGTGCAGTGCAAATATTGCTCAACAATGTGGGCTCTATTTATCCCACTGACCATACTTACCAATTACACCAGTGCGCGCAGCCCAGCTGCGGGGGTCAGTCCCACTCAGCCGCGCATTGCAGAGGCAATCCGCCGTGGAACGCACGCCATGCTCCACGTGACCGGAAGTTCCGGTCCGTGGAACGCAAGCTGCGGTCCACAGACAGGAAGTCACCCCCATTCTGCGTAGCCGATGGACAAACCACCCGGAAACTGGTGCGCTAACACCTAAGTGCAACGATTGCCATGGTCACCACATAGCGAATGCTAAAGTCATGTAAAAGACAACATGTGGGGTCATATCCAGTAAGCATAATCAAGGATAGAAGTCAAATCCCCCACTTTTATATATACTATGCATTCAAAACATGAAGTATATAACATAGATAACAAAAAAACAAACAAAATAATAAAAAATAATAGTGACACACAGTATTGAAAAACACCATCCCTCAAAGTGAATCATCAGGCTTCAGCCGTATTGTAAATTATTACGAAAGATACGGAAATATTCAAGAATATTCATAAATATTCAAAAAGGTCCATCGATAAACCAGTATCACAGCTCTACAAGAAAAGAACAAAAGAACATTCCTCATTTAGTCCTTGTGGGGCTATTGCTTCCAGCCTATGGATCCACCGACATTCCTGTTGGAGTAATAGTCTATGTGTGATAGCCGGGCAGCGGCAGGTCCGTCAGTCATTTTAAAAAGATTGCACACCAGGCCATGTCATCACATAAGCAAGCAGTTTATTCACAGTTCAGACAGGGTTATCACGACAGTAACATTTAACTCCTTGTTCTCCTCTCCAGCGCAATATTCATATGGGTTACATCAAGTTACATCTCCTTTCATTTGCTTCACGGGCAATAACAGCATTTACAGTGATGTGACATCATTACAGTACAGTACATACCAGCGCAGTCTCTGGGAATCAGTAGTGCGGCTTTCGCAAACTGAAATTCATTTTAGTGTGCTCTCCCCCATTCGCTAGGGGCTCTATCTAAACGGGATCTCATGTACACGTTACTGGGGGCCTTCCGCCAAACGTGGTTCCTACTACTCACCCAGCTCGTCCTATCCCGCAGACTCACACCTCCCGTCCTGCTTCTTGGGTACCCCTGAAGGTCCTTTGTTCCTGGTTCCTTCCACTGTACTCTGCATACTGTGGCTCTCACACTGCACTCTCCATCTCTCACTGAAGCTGCTGGCTCTCCCTCTCTTCATAGCAACACCCACACGCTGCCCTTCTTTCCATCATGCCAGGGACTGTGGAGTGCCATTCTTGTTCCACAGTCCCCAGCCTGCGTTTCTCCTGGACACTTAGCCTGTGCCTTCCATCCTCAGTCCTCAGCTCACACTGCCCTGTCCTGTGCTTTGTTCCTTTTGCTAAAATCCCCCTGCACTTCCTGTCCTAACCCCATACATGTGGCAGGGTCTGCAAGTAACTGGTGTTGGGGCCATAAAACTCCCCCACTCACTGATAAGAATTAAAAGGCTTTTGGAACTTTCCAATATCTCTTGTCTACTAACATTCCAGTATGCCACATATGCCTATCACGACCCCTCCTCAGAGGTGGCACATAGTCAATGGGCATAAATCTGAATTCACTCAATTTGTGATTTCTAGTGACAAAATGCCTAGCAACAGGGGGAGTTCCACCATCCATTTTTGTGTAGGCCTTTTTAATGGCGGACCTGTGCATCGCTATTCTTTCTTTCAGCATGCGTATGGTCTTCCCAATATATAGTTTCTTACACGGACAGACAATCATATAAGTGACAAACTTGGTATCACAAGTCAACCGATGTTGTATGAGATACTGCGTCCCTTTCGTCGGGTGTGAGCAGCTGTTACCCGTCATCATAAATGCACAATTGATACAACCATGGCATTTGAAGGCACCTTTACGTAACTGCAACCAGCTGGTTCCCCTGCCCACTCGGGGGCCAATATCTGTGCAGAAAATTTTTTCTTTAAATTACGGCTTCGCAGAGAATAATGGTGGTTGAGTACAATGTTCTTTCATCACTGGGTCTGTTTGCGGTATATGCCAATGTCTTAAAATGGCTTGACGAATTTTCCCAGATGCAATGGAATATGTACTTGCGAAGACCAGCCGTTCTGTATCCACCTTTGTCTGAGGTGCCAATAATTCTTCGCGGGAATGCTGCTCACATCTTCTGATGGCCTGTCCAACCTCATTCCTATCATAGCCTCTGGTGATAAATCTGTCCCCCATTTGTGCAAGGGCATCAGATAATTGTGTGCGGTCTGAAATGATTCTGGACACACGAACAAGCTGCGAATATGGTAACCCCCTTTTTAACGCAATCGGGTGGAAACTTGATGCTAATAGTAGAGAGTTTTTGTCAGTCGGCTTACTATAGATCCCTGTGGTTAATAGTCCATTTTCTAGTCTCACAAGGACATCCAAATAACTGATTTCAACTGTGCTGTGAATACTGGTAAAGCAAATGGACCCTGGCAATGTATTCAACTTTTCAATAAAACTCAGCAATAATTCCTCGCCCCCAGTCCACAGCATAAACAGATCGTCAATGTAACGTACGTAAAACGTAATGTACTCTGAAAATACAGGATCTCCCATAATGTGTTTTTGCTCATACTGGTACATAAATAAATTGGCATACAATGGGGCCACATTGCACCCCATCGCTGTGCCACGCAATTGTAAATAAAATTAGTTATTGAACAAAAAATAGTTCTTTTGAAGAACCAACTCCAGTAATAGAATAATAAATTCCAAAGGGGGACCAGTATACTGTGGACTGTGGCGGACAACAGACCTGATGGCAGCAGTACCCTCAGTGTGTCCTATATTTGTATACAGGCTAGCCACATCTAGGGTCACCATCAGGCAACCAAACGGTAATGAACCAACGGTATTCAACTTGCATAGAAAGTCAGTGGTATCTTTAATATAGTACGGAGTGGATTGAACCACTGGTTGTAAGAGGAAGTTGAGGTACTGTGAGATGGGTTGACCTAATGACCCTCTAGATCAGTGATTTTCAACCTTTTTAAACTCGTGGCACACTAACCAAGATTTTAAAATTGCCGAGGCACACCATCTTTTTTTTCGGGGCTGCAGTAATAAAACACACACACCTGCACCCCCGCATAGTAATACCACACACCTCCCCCCCTATAGTAATACCACATACCTTCCCCACTATAGTAATACCACACACCTCCCCCCCTATAGTAATACCACACACCTCCCCCCCTATAGTAATACCACACACCTCCCCCCCTATAGTAATACCACACACCTCCCCCCCTATAGTAATACCACACACCTCCCCCCCTATAGTAATACCACACACCTTCCCCCCTATAGTAATTCCACACACCTTCCCCACCCTATAGTAATTCCACACACCTTCCCCACCCTATAGTAATTCCACACACCTCCCAACGCCATAGTAATTCCTCACACATTAATGTTATATATATATATATATATATATATATAGCAACCTTAACTCTTGCCCTGTCTGTGGGGAGAAGTGAGGAGCACTGGGACGAGGCTGCATTGAGGAGGAGCAGTAGCGAGTGAGTGTCGAGTGTACTGTGCACTGCAAACGGGGGAACGAGACGTGCGGTGCGTGACCTATGAGTCACCATAGGTCACGAGCCGGCTGTCATTGAAGTTCAGCGCTGCCCGGCAACTAGGCATATCTGGCTGGCTGCTGCGGCAAGTCTGTGTGGCGGGCGGCAGCGGGTCTGTGTGCAGTCGGCGGGAGCGGGTCTGTGTGCGGTCGGCGGCGGCGGGTCTGTGTGCGGTCGGCGGCAGCGGGTCTGTGTGCGGTCGGCGGCAGCGGGTTTGTGTGCGGTCGGCGGCAGGTCTGTATGTAGGCTGCAGCGGGTCTGTGTGCAGGCGGCACACCTGGAAACTGCTCGCGGCACACCAGTGTGCCGCGGCACACCTGTTGAAAAAGGCTGCTCTAGATGATATGATGGGCCTACCAGGTGGAGCAATCAAGGACTTATGTACCTTCGGTAGAAAATACATAAGTGGAATCATTGGAAACTCCTGCGTAAGAAAGTCAACTGTAGGTGTATCAATCCAGCTGTTAGTAAGGCCCATTGAGATCACTAAATCTATTTCCCGTTTGAAACTTTCAGTAGGATCTGTTGGAAGTTGCACATAGCAATCACTGTCAGACAGTTGGTGGGGTACCTCATTGACATAATCGCAATGGTTCAATACAACAATAGCCCCGCCCTTATCGGCGGGGTGTATAACAATGTTAGTATTGTCACGTAAGCCCCTCCCCGCCTCTGCTTCCTGTCTAGTCATATTGGAAAAATATTTCCTAGAGTTGCGGATACTGGCCTGAGACTCTGTGCGTACTAGTCTCATAAAAGTTTCTATAGAGGCATTACGTGCTGGTGGATCAAATACACTTTTACCTCTGAATCGTGTAACTTGTCCCATGGTCTCACCTCTACCAGAAAAGAAATCCTTCAGGCGTAATTGCCGTTGAAATTTGTACAATTCAACTTCACAGTCAAAAGCATTCTGACGGTGTGTCTGTACATACGTCAGACCTTTAGATAAATCTGCCATCTCTATTTCTGTAGGTGTATATGTGGACAAGTTTAACACGGTTTAAGGGAGTTATGATTTTTTGCGTTTGCTTTTGTGCCTCTTCCCTCCTCGTCTACAGGGTTTTGGGGGGTTTTGTGTCCCCTTACATAACTCCTGGTGTTGGCCCTTTCACCTAAAAAAGTGGCCGTATTTTTATGTGTCGAGTGATCCGAGTCGCTATGTGAAGTTTGAGAATCTAGGTCATGTATTGAGTCTCAACCCTTCTCCTATAGCCTTGTCCCACTCGCCATGGTCGGCGATTAATTGGTGTAAAGATCCAGGGATAAACCCTCAACTCCTTATAATCGTCTTTAACTTTTCTGTATTTGGATTTTTTAAAGACCAATAGTTCATTTTTAAATGATACCAGACTTTCCTCAAGTTGTGCTACCCAATCTACTGAATTATCAGCTCTCAATATGGGCAAACCTTGAGATTCACAAATGACAATATCTTTTTTTACATTTTCAATTTCTAAATTCACCTGTTGAACTATCAAGACCATAAGGTCGAAACTACATTGATTAAAAATTTGACACCATTGTCTGCAAAATTCTTTGCTGTTGCGACCAATAGTAGGTTGGTTTCTAATTCTTAGACCCCTGGGTATAAGATTCTTTTTATGGTACTGGGAAAGAGTCAACCCGTGGAGTTCCAGTTCAACCAATCGTTTTCGCAACTTCAGCAAATCAGAATTAATTTCAGACGGTGTGTCTACATCAAAAGCTAATTGATCAGTGGTGTTAAACAATATTCGTGTGACATCTTTGTCCAAAAATCTTTTTGTGCCAGTAAGGTCTCCTATGTCATGCTCCACACTATGCAGCGTGAAGCAGATAGATGTCCAAAGCACACTAAGATACTGGAACAAATAACAAAAAAACAAACCAAAAAAACACAACATATACTTAAAAGATTGATCAGTGGTGCAGCTCCAAAGAAAACACAGGTTATCACAGAACAAAGTCCCGGGAAGCCGCACTGACACTCTCAAAGCAAAATTTCAGGTGTCCGGTTATAAATCAAATTGATATGAAAACATGTCCATCCCCCAGCATCCGCATGTAGGTTTGAACAGAACCAGCACACTGTTCTATATTTGAACAAACAATTTAATTGAAGAGACTTGATAAGATCCAACATATACTCATCATGGTGCAGCAGAAGCAGGGCATGGGTGGCATCCCAAACAGCCGTTTTCGGTTTCAGACCTTCATCAGGGGAATTACCAGCTAAAGTGCCATGTGCCAAAGAGAGTAAAGTGTCTGCGTGCAGTGCAAATATTGCTCAACAATGTGGGCTCTATTTATCCCACTGACCATACTTACCAATTACACCAGTGCGCGAAGCCCAGCTGCGGGGGTCAGTCCCACTCAGCCACGCATTGCAAAGGCAATCCGCCGTGGAACGCACGCCATGCGCCACGTGACCGGAAGTTCCGGTCCATGGAACGCAAGCTGCGGTCCACAGACAGGAAGTCACCCCCATTCTGCGTAGCCGATGGACAAACCACCCGGAAACTAATTGTTTGTTCAAATATAGAACAGTGTGCTGGTTCTTTTCAAACCTACATGCGGATGCTGGGGGATGGACATGTTTATATATATATCTATCCAGGGTAGTCCTGCACTCACATCTGCGTCGTTGATTCAACAATGGGGGTGCACCCAGTGGAGTCCACAATTTTCAAATGTTGAAATTCAGTCAAGCAGTCATTTACTGCTCAAATAACACAAAAAAGAGAAGAAATACAATAATTACAATTAGCCTCACGGGCCCAATAAAGGATACCGCCACCACAATAGTGTCCACAAATTTTGTGCAACAATAGCATAATAGTCCAAAGACATACACCGAGAGTGGCAACGGTGTGCAGGGGTATATAAACCAACACCATCAAAGTTATACCAGTCACCTCCATATAAAGTAACCATACTCACTAATAGAAAATTCATGCAGCTCCACAGTATGTTACTGTGATGGAACGGACTATCATAACAGCCAAAAAGTCCTACAAACAGAGGTAAATAAATCCAAGGCTGTCTCCTAGTGGAAATGGACCTCTAAAAATAAGATACTATAGTGGAGTACTCACTTAAACAAGATGGTCAATAGAAAAAGTCCTCAAGTAGTAATGTTAGGCCACCAAATCTAGGGATCTCCCTATAATATGAATAATGAAACCTCCTTGAGCATATAAAAACATCAATCTCAAATAAGGGTCATAATCTTACCCTAATAATACAACAAATACCAAAGGAGACAATACTATGTTGTGACTCACCACCAGACAGTATGGACCCAAATCCATTCCAAAGGCTCCATGCTCACATTCGCTGCGGTAACCCTTATAAGGCCATCCGACCAGAAGTGTACAATTATCAGTGAGCGGACTAAAGGTAATTTATAAAACATCTATTCACAGCAGAAAGGAACCACCAAGTGTGTCAAATGTACAAGATAAATGGTAATGCAAGGCTACTGCCTATGCACTCGTCGCTGAGTTCACTGGAATCCTGCTCCCACGAGCGGCGTGCGTTCCAGTGGCCGGAAGCGCGTCATGCGAGTCACCAACCGGAAGTGGAGCCGCGTCATGCGTTCCACTGGCCGGGACGTGGAAAGAAGCTAGTGTCAGCACTGGAGATAGCGATCCTGGTACAGCCCAAAGGGGCTTGGATCAATGCGAGTATTAACAAAGGATAATAGCTCAATCAGGTGAACGCCGGGTAAACATCAAATGTACCGGCTAACAGATTCAGATATTATAAGCTGAAGCACAACAACTTAAAGGCCAGACCTGCTATCAAAAATGTATAAAGATAATAACATCACTTATTCATTACAACGAAATCCAAAGTTTATTACACAACTAATAGATGTTATAGTCTAGTTCTAAGTTGATACAACAAACAGAAAAAGGTCACTCGCGCCCCTGCTGCAGCCCAGTACCAGCCCCCAAGGGCACAACAACTTGAAACAATCTATACAAAAAATGCGGGGCGGTTCACAGGCGCTGCAGATGATGAAGAAGTTGTTTCTTTAGTGTTTCAAAACCATATACAGCTGTATGGAACACATGAACTCTTCCACTACGTATCACTTCCCAAATTCTTGGAGGTGCGCACCTTACGACTAACCTCCTCAATGCGGGATATATCCCGCATTGAGGAGGTTAGTCGTAAGGTGCGCACCTCCAAGAATTTGGGAAGTGATACGTAGTGGAAGAGTTCATGTGTTCCATACAGCTGTATATGGTTTTGAAACACTAAAGAAACAACTTCTTCATCATCTGCAGCGCCTGTGAACCGCCCCGCATTTTTTGTATAGTTCTAAGTTGACACCACACACATTTACAGTAGGTGTCGATATACACTTGGTAAAAATGACCCTTCAAAAGGCATATGTCATTTGCCACTGTCAAAGAAACAGTCTCTTACCCGTGGTGATATCCACAGAGTGGATGTGACATACAAAATTCACTGTATGCTAATTAATCATAACCAGTACTGTCTATACAGGGTGGAATAAATATGCATCCTGTCGGGCCCGTGAGTATGAGACAAAAATAAACTTATAACAACAAAAACATTTTTTATAAAAACATGCACATACAGATATTGCACTGTATTAGAAACATGTGTATTAAAAAAGAACATATATACATATATATCAAGAAATGCAGAGGCCTCAAGAAATGCAGAGGCATACCCCTATTGCGTGTAGATTACAAGAAAACACTCATTGTATTGTATTCGTTAAGGCCCTTGGGCGCCACAGTAGCAAGGGTATGTATCCAAAAGCGTTCTTTCTTTTTCAAAGCTAATACTCTATTACCTCCATTGGGTAAAGGTGGAATCCAATCTATGAGCATACATTTCAAATTAGCCACTTGGTGCCTGTTTTCCAAATAGTGTCGTGCCACAGGCTTATCCGAGAAGCCAGTTTGAATCGCTGCTCGGATTGAGGTCCGATGATTCGCCATGCGGTCCCTGAAACACCTTGAGGTCAATCCAACATAATAAAGGCCACATGGACAGATTAAACAATAGATTACGTGGTGCAGCTTGCAATGAAGGTGATATTTGATTTTAATGTTCTTTCCCATGTGCGGGTGTGCAAAACTCTTGCCTACCCTCATAGCTCTGCAGGTAGTACAATTACCGCATGAGTAACAACCAGGTTTCAAACGCATCAATTGTCTTATGTTCGATTGCTCATCAGGTGTGAGAGTGGGCCGCAAAAGTTATTGTATCAGATTAACCCCCCCGGCCATATGCCATCATGGGCGGTTCCATGTGTGCAAATGGCAATGAGGGATCCAAAGCCAATATGGGCCAATGTTTACGTAGTATCCTACCAGTGGCCTGTGCATGATTATCATATCTGGTAGTATAAATCATCCTTACAGGGGTATTGGGACCCTTAGTAATCCTATTTGAATAAATGTCACAGGCCTTTCTCAAACATTTCTGTAATGTTCGTGGGGTGTAACCACGCTCCTGGAATCTATGCATCATGTCAGTGAGTTGTGACTCTCTTACAGTATCCTCAGTGTTATTCCTCATCACCCTTAGCAGTTGCGAAACAGGGAGGTTGTCTTTTAATGCTGGTGGATGAAAACTACTCATCAAAAGAGTAGTATTCCTATCAGTGGGTTTTCCTATAAAGAGTCGTGGTGAACACCCCCCCATGGTGTCCAATAGTAACATCCAAAAAATTGACATGTTCTGCAGAAATGTCAAAAGTGAGTTTAATGGGACTATCAAGTTCATTAATATGATCGATCATTGCAACAAAGGATTCCTGTGTACCTAACCAGACAACGAATATGTCATCTATAAAGCGTTTATAGATTTTAATATTGTGACCAAATTCAGTCAAAATATGTCTCTGTTCAAACCTAGTCATAAACATGTTCGCATAAGATGGTGCCAGGTTTGAACCCGTGGCCATCCCGGATACTTGAAAAAAGTACCTGTCCCTGTATTTAAAGTGATTAAGACCCAAAACCAAATCGGTTAACTCGAGTATATATTCAGTGGGTATTCCCTTTGATAAAGCTGGATTCCTTTATCGTATAAACAACCCTTTATGAGGTCTAAGAACACTGTACGCTGTTTACTTAAGAAGTACCGTAAGGGTACGCTAGTTGCGTAACGATCGCTCAGCCGTAGGCGAGACGCTCAAGCGTCACGTTCGCTCACGGCCCAGAGATCACAGGCAGGCACGCTATTGGCTGTTGACTAACGTAATGATTCGCTATGGCATAGCAGACGCTCGAGACCACGAGGAGATCACCAGCGGCGCAGACGCTCACAACGCTATACCTTTATATCTATATTTTTAACAATGAAATACACAGTATACCTTAGTGTTGAGACAGGGTGTAAGTGCAACCTGGTGTAACCTGATTAACTACAAAGCTGCTTGAGAGTCACCGACGCTCAAGTGAACACTTAACACTATAAGAAATACACAGATACTTGTTTAGGGTCCAAAGCCTATTATATGTATTATAACTAATATACTTGCAAAAAGGAATCACAGTACAAATGATACACTACAATATAACAGAGACTTCCTAACCAAAATAGCTACACTAGAAATACAATACAATACCAATCTAATACAATACAATACAATACTAGTCAAGGGGAGATATGGGAGAAAAGAGAAGGGAGAGAGAGAGAGACGGAGAGAGAGAGAGAGAGACGGAGAGAGAGAGAGAGAGATAGGGAGAGAGATAAGAGAAATGGCTCACAGAAAGACAATGATTACGGAGAGAAACTTACGCACAAGGGTAACGATCGCAAGCGCTTCTGGACAGCCAGCTTCCCGATTATCAGCAATGAGAACCGTTTGATGAGAAGTTCCAGCTGGATGCCACAGGCCCGTCTTTTATGCTACTCACACAATGCAATCCAATGGTCCCTACAATCTCATTGTCCATTGGACGCAGGAATTCGGCTTCGCATTATAACAAAGGTCATAGGTTGAGTCATACAGGTGGGCTGTCTTGTATCAGTGGCCTTGGTTATGCAACACAATGGGTGATGACCAACACATTCCTGTCTTCTGGAGAGCTATTGTTTGGCGAATACAAAACAGAATCCTGTCTGGGTTTTGTTCTATATTCATGATGTCCACTTTCAGTTGAGACAATGACATCTCAGCCCTCATTCTCCTGGATACAAACCCTAATCCATTTGTAAACACAGGTGTTGGCCCTCCTCATTGAGTCTCAAAGCTCAGTGTAATTAAAGGCTATTGTACTCCGTCTGCGGGAAAGATACTGATTTGGAGTACAATTTATCTTCAATTACTATTCCGGTGCTTACCTTATGCATGTAAAGATATGAGGCCCTCCCAACATGCAAACTATTGTTTGGGGGATCTCTGAGGTCAAAGAGCCATTTGAGACCCACTGATACCTGTCTCCAACTGTTCAGGTGCATGACTAAGTAAGAACAAATAATAATAAATGGACATAACTTCTTATGTCCATAACTATTCGCACGAGCGATTAATCCGCTCCAAACCAACACCTGAATATTGCTATTTAAATACTCTTCCGATGGGTACCAAACACCACTGTATGACTCCTGTTAGACCCCTCGCACAATACAAAGAGGGATTCCTCCGTTCAGGGACATTCTATATTAACCAAACTTTCAGAATCTATCAAAGGGACCATGATCTATAAAATACATTATTAATGAAAATATGTAACGATTGAGTCGCACGCTATGATTACATAAACTCTACCGTAAATACGCATACCGTGCGCCTGCGGGTGCCCGCGGCTGTGAGTATGTGCACGTACGGGAGAGCGTACGCATGCGCAGCGTGGACATGAATGAGGTGCAAATATGGCAGTGTGCATAGAGATATTTTTCTGACTTTGACAGTCTACCCTTTGGCAGTCAATAATAACTGCCACCTTCTAAAACATTTCAAAAGGAGAAAAATATAGGTCAGGGGTTAATTCATTTCCATGGTTGGGTAGGGGAGGAGAGAGGAGTAGGTGTGAAGAGGGTATGACCTAGTGAGATAGCAGAAGCGTGTGTGTATGAGTCCATGTTTGGGGGGTCATGTATCATCGTGCCGTACGTGTTGTAAATCAAGCTTCGAGGTATTGCGAAGTATACATTTGAATTCCTTCTTATCCCGTATCAAGGGTCTGTGGATGGGCTGTCAAACTCTACCGAGCTCATTTCGGCTTTCAGTTGTAACAAAATGGGGATGCACATTTTAGTTGATGATACATGAATGGGGGAAGTATGTGGTTGCTGATATCTGTGCCTGTATTCCCTATCGACTATGTGTGTCATTACCTGAGGGTTGTAGAGATGAAGATAAAGAACACTTATGGAAAATGCAATGATATTCTATGTCAGGTAAATGTACATCTGTCGTTGAAGTTTTGTTCGGTATCAGTTGAAAGTCGTCTTCTTTGCGCTGTTTTGCTCATTAGGCATGAGCAATAAGCTTTGTCAGTGCCATTAGATTTACAAAAAATGTTGGGCTAGCGTGAGTTTAAAAATACTAGGGAAACTGGGGATCCATGGCAAAGTTCATCAAATGTCCATTTCTCAAGTGGTCAAAACTCCGTCTTTGGTCCATCCGTTGTCTGTATACATATCGTCTCGTCAGCTTCCTCGTCCAAGGGGGTCTTTGTATCTTGGAGAAAGGCAGAAAAACAGGTGAAAGAAGCGGACCGTATAATCGCATTTTCATCACATCCTGGTTTCTATCATTGGGTCATAAATCAAATCCAGGTTAATTACAGTTTCCTCGCTCCTCAAGCTCATCACTCTTGTACTTTGTTGGCACCTCATTAAAGCCTGCCCGCATCTAAATATCAATCCAATAAATATAACAACACCTAAGATACATAGTAGAAACTTTCCAACATCCATTATGACTCCTTGAGCCCAGTCTCCCAAACCGGAGAACCAATTTCGCGGGTTCAACCATGACACCCAACCAGTCAGCTCATTACCTACAGCAGCAAGGGTGAGATTGTGTTTTCGACGAAATTCCCACTTTATTTGGAGAATATCGTCCATCTTTTGGTCTATGACCTCTACCGGATCCTCGGTGCTATTTGTGATATACGTGCAACACTTTATGCCGTACTGTGTTGCCAATGTAACACAATATCCGCCTGTTACTGCTGTAAGATAATTAAGAACCATCCTATGCTGAACTAGTTCTGTTTTATAAGCTTGAAGTTCTCTTCCAGTGTATCTGAACGTGTCATCATACATTTCAGTGATATTATCTAACAAATTGGCGAGTGCGGAAATGTATCTATAATTCATCACTCCTCGAGCGGTGCGAGTGAAATCTAACGCTACCAGAACCTGAATCCCGGTGGATTCATGGATAAGATCAGAGGCCGGATGCTCTAACCTTTCTGACAGTTGTCTTTTAACTCGGTGCTCGTAATGAGTGTGAGTATAAGGAGCTTGGGCACCACGGTGTATGTCTTTCATTTTGTCATGTGTTACAGTCATCACTTCAGGCAATACTTTTCCAATATAACACAATCCTTCAGAGTTTGGGGCAAGCCACTTGTACGCCTTTCTCCCGCATATGAAATATGCATCATCGGGGAGAACATAAGGGACGGAGAAGGACATGACCATGTTACATACTTTCCAGGTGAAATCTCCTGACCCTAATTCTTCCATCTGCTTAATGCACGTATCAGGCTGTACGATATGTGCACAGTATCCTGGTGATACTTCTCCAACTCTAGTAATCCTATTCCCTAAGGTGTACCTATACCGGAAAGATTTTCCTCTACTGGCTATGTGGCGTACAAGCTCTGTATCTGTAGGCATTCTATCTGCTCTATGCGAGAAGGTCATGGTTAAGTTGCTCCATGACACTTCCCAATTTCCCGGCTTTCGGGGATTGGAGATGTTGAAACATAAGAGGGACCTATCCACATGGTATTGGTGGAGCTTCAAACTAGGAGGGCTGGAGATATTAAACCTCCTGTCCACCGGTCTCCCACCATTTAGCTCAAGTACCTCCCCTACCGTTAAAGGAAATGGTACTAGCCCTGATTTACTATGACCCTGAGGTACTTGAGAGCATACCCAACAATCTGTTTTATTTAACACACTACCCACTAAGGAGTGATAGTCACTCAATGGATGCCGGTCCATATGGATATTAAAACTGGATTGGCATTTCTTTATGCATCCATCCTCTACCAGATTGTCACAGAGCCTACAGATACAATTTTCTTTTTGAACTAACAATCCTTCACAATTGTTTACAAATAACATGGTTGTTAGATCGTGCCCGGTACTCGCCTTTGCTTGGTGATTGGGTTGCTATTGGAAATTTACACCTCCGTCTCAGTCATCAGGACCTTTCTGGATCCTTTCTCGACCTCGCTGGTACTCTCACCGAAACAGACTGCTCTGGTCAACATCATGGTCAACAGGAAAATCCATATCACAGTCTCTTGGGGCAAGTCCATCTTACAGGAGGAGAAAAGAAGAAATTTGTAAAGGGGGTATAAGAAAACAGTTTGAGGGGGAGAGAACTTGTTACGATAATAAGTTCTCTCGTCTTGTTGTTCTTCTTGTTCTGCTGTCCTCTCAAAGGTGCTGTCTCTCAGTCTTCCAAACGAACATTCTGGTGATGCAATATTCCTTCCTAACCGGCGATCTTTCTGTAAGGAGCAAAAATCTGGCATTACCATTGGTCCAACTGAGGGGTGACATACCATCTTTAAACCATGAAAACATGAGTGAGAAGAGAGAGAAAACACAAAAAAAACAAAAGAGATAGAGAACAATTCATGTGCATATATACATTACATAACTCGACAATAACCATCAATAAGAAAAGAGAAACAAAACATTTTTAAACATTGTCAACATTAAGAAAACATTGTTAGCATTAGAAAAACATTGTCAGACTTATTAGGCTGTCATATCTATGTGTCTAATGGTCTCCTTGAGCAGTCCCTCCCCACCAGCACCTGCATTACTCCACTGTCTGTATCTGGCCAGAAATACATTGTGGCGGAGGTCATGCTGGGGTTTGGTAGACTTCTGCAAGGACCAAGTGGATATGCAATGTGTGAATTCTTACCACTACTCGTCAGAGATGGGGATAGAGAGAGAGAGAAAAAACATTTTTCACAAATACATTTACAACTTTTCACCTGGTCATTCCTGTGTCTTCAGTGAATGACCTCCCACTTTGTTAACCGTTACCTCAGGCTTACCATCCGTCGTATGCTCATCTTTCTTGACTACCTATCATGGGTGTGGCTCAAAATTCCTCCTATCTGATCTCTGATTATAATGGTGTGTGTTGTAATTTTGCTCATTTCTTGGTCTAGGGGGTCTAACTTTATGTGGGTTATTACAGTTGTTGGCATAATGCCCTTCTCTTCTACAATGGTAACAGATCCTTGGCTTTCTCCAAGTGTCAGTGAACTGGGGTCTTGGCTGATTTGATGCCTCCTCAAACGCTTGGATGCTCATCACCCTCAACCGCTTTCCCTGTACCTCCCTGCTTCCTTGGATATCATGGTTATGTTGTTGTCTAGGGGGTGTATATACCTTGTGTGTGCTTCTAGGCCTGCAATTTCTTGCATAATGACCTTCCTCCTGGCAGTTATAACAGACTTTCAGATTTAAATTTTTCGCAGTGGTGTGGGGCTTTTGTTGAGGTGGTCTTGTGGTTAGGGCCTGTATACTTGTTGCTATTAACTTATCTCTTATTGACTCTCTGTATCTGGTGATATTCTGATCATAATTAATGACGGCCTCTCTTAGTGCGGCCACCGAGATATCTCTCCAGTTTGGGTTGGTGGTCTGTACCCTTGTTTTTAATTCATCCTTTAAACCATTCATTAGCACATATACTGCTGCTTCTCTGTATGGTGTGCTTGTTTCAATGTTTTCTATACCCGTATACCTAGTCAGGTCCTGCAATGCCCGGTGGAAATAATTGGAAGTACTTTCCCTTTCGTTTTGTCTTATGGAGAAAATTTTGTTCCACTCGACAATGGCTGGGAAATGTACTTCCAACTGTCGGTTGATCTGCTTAATACATTCCTGATTGTGTTCCTCCGTCCAAGGTACCTCCGTGTCTAATTTACAATCAGCAATAAATTTCGCAGGGTCAACACTGGAGGGCAAACATACCCTCAGCACTATCCGCCAATCTTTGTTGGTGGGTTCTGTGGAGTTTCCTAGTTCTTTAATAAATCTTTGGCAGGCTACTAGATCTTTCCTAGGATCAGGGAATTCAGACATAATTGATCCCAATTCGGTCCGGGACCAAAGACAGTGCATTGCACTGTCCTTGACGGAAATGATTCCCTGATCGTCAGTCTTCCCATTGGGGACTGCAATCACCCTGACCGGATCGAACTCAGCTACATCATCTGGTGTTGGTTTTACAATATGTGGTTCCTCGGTTGGTGCGTGATATAAAACATTGTACGTACCTGTGGACACGACCTCACCTGACCCTCCGTTAGGGGGTTTGATTATTGCCTTTACCGATTTGATCGTGTCCACCTGGATGTCTTGTAGGATGGCTTCTGGAAGAGGTGCCGACATTGTTCTGGGCTCACTTTCTTGTTTGTATTCCTGAGGGAAGTTTGACATGGGGTGCAACTTGCATAGGTTAATAGTTGTACATTCAACAACATTACAATAATCATTGTTACATTTATTACACTTATTCTTATGATCTATACTACAGTTGCTAAGAGCGTTTTTATTGTTCAACCTTGTGCTTTTCTCCGCAACCACAATCCCCTCCATTGCCATTTCTCTCCTCTCAAGATGAAAGTTAGGTAAGTAAGTTACATTTCTTTGCATTTCACCCTCCTGTTGCCATATCTGTAAACAATCATAATGCTTGCTTCGTCTCTTTGTTGGTTCAATGAGACATATCCTCCTCCTTAAATTTTGTAACACTTTTGGGCTAAAGCTGTCTATATTTGGGAACTTCTCCCCATCATGTACAGTCATTCTTTCCCATTCATCACATAAAACTTCTGTGTGACTTCCATGTTTCTCACACATTATGTACCTGGCCGATCCTACTGGACGGTCTTCTGAATCAACCCGAACCGAGGTTGATCGCCCCCTACCTGAACAACTGGCCCCCATAATCTGCAGGTGTTGCTTACTACTCCTTTGATCTTTATATCACGGTCTTCAGCGAACCCTTACAGCAAACCAAATTATTCAAAATAGGCCGGCGGTGGCGGTTTACCGAGTACCCCACTCACTCGCCCACCTCGACCAATACGACCTGATCACACCGATATGGTGCTGGCGTACTCGATACAGGGCCCTACCAAAAACCTTCTGTTTACTGGAACATACGAGGGTTACCCGAAGGACACTTACTCTTTCCAGTAAAGGTGGGGTTGTTAGATAGTTCCTGAGTGACCAGCGAACTTCCCTTCCAAAACTAAAAATTACACAAATCACGTCAGAATGTACAAATAGCGTTTGTGACCACTTTACTCTAATGGTATTAGGTCAGATTACTAACTACTGCACACAATTACGTGCGGTACAATCGTTCAGTACATAAGCACTACTTGTTATGTACGGAGAGATCAATGGAATCGAAAATTGCGGCTGCGAATTCCTTCAGCCAGAGCTTCCAATGGCCTATATGGGTTTTAGCACCAACCCCCGGGGTTGTGCTTCTTGTACCTTTATAGCGGACCTTCTTGTACCTTATGACCTCCTGGTCTTGTTACCTTGTGACCTCCTGGCCTTGTTATACCTTGTGACCTCCTGGTCTTGTTACCTTGTGATCCGCTATACTCTAATGCTCAAATATTATTTAACCAGGGATGCCTCCCTAGCCACCGTATATGTCACTTACACGTATGTCCTTTACGAGTACCCGATTTCTTTTTGGTTCAACCTCTAAGTTATATAAACTTATGTATACAAAAACACACTCACTCAACACATGTACACTTTTGCTTCCACTTCTATTTCTGCGCAGAAATTTTTTTCCTTTAGCCCAGCTGTGTTACCAATTAGGAGCAGGATCTGTTAAACTAAATTTCAAATTTTCCAAAAATAGATTTGCGTTATTTACTGCTGTGCGTTACTTACCGCTTTGCGCTAATTATCGCTTATCGTGACTTGAGCTACGTGGGCGTAACCGGACGCTACGTTGCGTAATGAACGCTGCGTGCGTCGGCCTTTGGATTGCGTACGCTAGTCTTTGTTAGAGACACGTGTACGCAAAACAAAGATCCACCGTAACACAATATACTTTTATCAATGTAAACGATCCCTGATCATCTACCGCGTACCCCACTGGCTTTGCCTTATCTCCCAGGCAAACCTGTGTGTTTGTCTACACTTTTAACTATTACCTCTATTCTTAAACTATGAAATAACAGCAAGTCTCTTTTAGCACTTTTCTTTCAACTATAAAACTGGCAAACAGGATAGTGATATACGAAAAATGAAATACACAGATGGAAAAGAAATGCAGATATATATATGTATGCGTGCGTATATACGCAAGACAGAAGAAAAATAAACAGTTTTAAAAAAACACAAGCGTTTTGTTCTTACCTCCGGTTCCCGGGTTCCTTCAGCACTCTTTATCTAAGCGAAGCAGACGCTTATCCCATCAGCACTGCGAGACAACCTCCCGCCCTTTGCTGAGGGATAATGTCTGCTGATCTACCTAGTGCAGATATGTGAAGGACTGGACGGCCCCCAATTGATAAAGCTGGATTCCTTTATCGTATAAACAACCCTTTATGAGGTCTAAGAACACTGTACGCTGTTTACTTAAGAAGTACCGTAAGGGTACGCTAGTTGCGTAACGATCGCTCAGCCGTAGGCGAGACGCTCAAGCGTCACGTTCGCTCACGGCCCAGAGATCACAGGCAGGCACGCTATTGGCTGTTGACTAACGTAATGATTCGCTATGGCATAGCAGACGCTCGAGACCACGAGGAGATCACCAGCGGCGCAGACGCTCACAACGCTATACCTTTATATCTATATTTTTAACAATGAAATACACAGTATACCTTAGTGTTGAGACAGGGTGTAAGTGCAACCTGGTGTAACCTGATTAACTACAAAGCTGCTTGAGAGTCACCGACGCTCAAGTGAACACTTAACACTATAAGAAATACACAGATACTTGTTTAGGGTCCAAAGCCTATTATATGTATTATAACTAATATACTTGCAAAAAGGAATCACAGTACAAATGATACACTACAATATAACAGATACTTCCTAACCAAAATAGCTACACTAGAAATACAATACAATACCAATCTAATACAATACAATACAATACTAGTCAAGGGGAGATATGGGAGAAAAGAGAAGGGAGAGAGAGAGAGACGGAGAGAGAGAGAGAGAGACGGAGAGAGACGGAGAGAGAGAGAGAGAGAGAGAGAGATAGGGAGAGAGATAAGAGAAATGGCTCACAGAAAGACAATGATTACGGAGAGAAACTTACGCACAAGGGTAACGATCGCAAGCGCTTCTGGACAGCCAGCTTCCCGATTATCAGCAATGAGAACCGTTTGATGAGAAGTTCCAGCTGGATGCCACAGGCCCGTCTTTTATGCTACTCACACAATGCAATCCAATGGTCCCTACAATCTCATTGTCCATTGGACGCAGGAATTCGGCTTCGCATTATAACAAAGGTCATAGGTTGAGTCATACAGGTGGGCTGTCTTGTATCAGTGGCCTTGGTTATGCAACACAATGGGTGATGACCAACACATTCCTGTCTTCTGGAGAGCTATTGTTTGGCGAATACAAAACAGAATCCTGTCTGGGTTTTGTTCTATATTCATGATGTCCACTTTCAGTTGAGACAATGACATCTCAGCCCTCATTCTCCTGGATACAAACCCTAATCCATTTGTAAACACAGGTGTTGGCCCTCCTCATTGAGTCTCAAAGCTCAGTGTAATTAAAGGCTATTGTACTCCGTCTGCGGGAAAGATACTGATTTGGAGTACAATTTATCTTCAATTACTATTCCGGTGCTTACCTTATGCATGTAAAGATATGAGGCCCTCCCAACATGCAAACTATTGTTTGGGGGATCTCTGAGGTCAAAGAGCCATTTGAGACCCACTGATACCTGTCTCCAACTGTTCAGGTGCATGACTAAGTAAGAACAAATAATAATAAATGGACATAACTTCTTATGTCCATAACTATTCGCACGAGCGATTAATCCGCTCCAAACCAACACCGGAATATTGCTATTTAAATACTCTTCCGATGGGTACCAAACACCACTGTATGACTCCTGTTAGACCCCTCGCACAATACAAAGAGGGATTCCTCCGTTCAGGGACATTCTATATTAACCAAACTTTCAGAATCTATCAAAGGGACCATGATCTATAAAATACATTATTAATGAAAATATGTAACGATTGAGTCGCACGCTATGATTACATAAACTCTACCATAAATACGCATACCGTGCGCCTGCGGGTGCCCGCGGCTGTGAGTATGTGCACGTACGGGAGAGCGTACGCATGCGCAGCGTGGACATGAATGAGGTGCAAATATGGCAGTGTGCATAGAGATATTTTTCTGACTTTGACACCTTCATGGGTTCAAGCGAAATTATTTCACGCAAAGCACTAATCCCCTCAGAGTGAGGTATTACTGTATATAGGGACTGTACGTCCATGGTGGTGAGCAAAATGTTTTCAGTTAAATCTTGGTATTGTTTTAAATGATCAAGGAAATCACTAGTATCATGGATGTAGCAAGGATTCTTGACAACATAAGGTTGTAACAGTGAATCCACAAATTGGGCCACAGGTTGTAGCAATGACCCCTCTGCCGCAATGATCGGTCACCCCGGTGGTCTATCCAAGGTCTTATGTATTTTGGGCAATGTGTATATTATCGGACAACAAGGTTTCTCCACCGTCAAATATTCAAACAGGTCATTATCAATCCAATGATTGTCAAGACCTCTCTTCGGGCATGCATCTATCTATCTGTGCTTTAACCTGTACCAAAGGGTTGAATCTAACTCTCCTATACGTCAACTCATCGGACAACTGATGGTTAATCCCTGCATCATAATCCACCCAATTCTGTATGACTACAGCTCCCCCTTTATGCGCTGGTCTGATTACCAGGTTAGGGTTGGAGCGTAGTCGTTTGAGTGCCTGGCGCTCTTCGGAAGACAAATTATCATAAGGAGTGGGTGGTTTATATGCACGGGTGTCCTTGTTAACCATTCTCAGAAAAGTTTTTAGGCTGGAATTAGTGGAGGGGGGATCAAATTTTGATATTCTTTTAAGATGTTTTTTAGGAGCAATACTATCCTTGCCTGCAAAAAATTCTTTAAGACGTAGGTTTCTGCCAAATCTATATTGATCAACTATTCCCTCAAAAGGTTGGTGCCGGAAAAAGGGTACAAATGAAAGGCCACGGGACAGGAGACTTGGCTCTGCTTGATCTAATGTTATAGTAGAGAGATTAAAGACAGACTTTAGGTCTGCTTTCTGCGGCCCCGTCTTTTTGTAACCACCCCTCCTCGTGTGAGGGCGGTGGTTCTTGTATCGCCTATAGGGTGCAGGGACCTGGTGTCCGTGCCTGATTCTAAAAAATGTCTATCACCAGACTTATTATCTGAAAAATCAGTGTCTGATGTAGAAACAGATGAACCTAGTTCTCGAGCAAAAGGTTGTCGTTGCTGTCGTCTATATGTACACGGCTGTCTATCGGATGGTTACTGGTTGTTATGACCTAGTAGCCAACGGTAGACTGTGTGCGTTTGGTAGTCCGTAGTCACTGTAGTAATTTTTTTCCTTTTAAAGGACGTAAGTTCCTTACGGTATGAGTTTACTTGTGTCTGTAATCTCTCAAGCCAATTGGAACTTTTATCGTCCCTAAGGGCTGGTATAGTGGTTATTTCTGGTTGTTCTATGTCACCTTTCACCTTTTTAAGCTCATTACTGGCCTCCTCAATAACAAGAATGAGGAGGTCCAGGGAACAATGTTTAATATCCCGCACCACTTAGTGCAAAATACTGGATTATTACGACCCAGCGTTTGTATATTACTGATCCTAAACCCTATGGGAATTTGTTTGCAACGGTGGTACTCCGACAAAAACTGTCCGTGAAGTTGTAAGTCTACTTCACAGCGTTTTAATTTCAATAACCTGTAAAAAATGTCGGCAAAAGTCTCCGCAGGCAATGAATCAAAGTCTAATTTATCAAATAATACCTTCTCTATTTCATCGTCAGTGTATGAGACAATTCCCTGTTCAGCTCGGGATAACAAGCCTTCGTCAAACAAGCATGATGCCCCTTGGGCCATAATATGAGGAAGATAAAGAAATAACAACAACAACATATAACATGAATTCTGACAAATAACAGTAGTCTCTAGATCAACATTATAATATTGCTTAATTACAAAAGTGATATAAACATTTGATGGGTGTCAGGAAAGAGAACCAGTGTATCACTGGTAGTCCAATATATCCAGGGTAGTCCTGCACTCACATCTGCATTGATTCAACAATGGGGGTGCACCCAGTGGAGTCCACCAAAAGTAAGTGGGTCCACAAATAGTTCCAGTTTTCCTGGGGGGCACTCTCCTAGACGACTAAAGTTCAATCACAGTTTCATGTAGTCATAATCAGCTTTGAATGGGTCGATGTTTCGGCTCTACAACCAGAGCCTTTCTCAAGACAAGCCACATACAATTTTCAAATGTTGAAATTCAGTCAAGCAGTCATTTACTGCTCAAATGGCACAAAAAAAGAAAAAAATACAATAATTACAATTAGCCTCACGGGCCCAATAAAGGATACAGCCACCACAATAGGGTCCACAAATAAATTATGTGCAACAATAGCATAATAGTCCATAGACATACACCGAGAGTGGCAATGGTGTGCAGGGGTATATAAACCAACACCATCAAAGTTATACCAGTCACCTCCATATAAAGTAACCATACTCACTAATGGAAAATTCATGCAGCTCCACTGCGTGATGGAACGGACTATCATAACAGCCAAAAAGTCCTACAAACAGAGGTAAATAAATCCAAGGCTGTCTCCTAGTAAAAATGGACCTCTAAAAATAAGATACTATAGTGGAGTACTCACTTAAACAAGATGGTCAATAGAAAAAGTCCTCAAGTAGTAATGTTAGGCCACCAAATCTAGGGATCTCCCTATAATATGAATAATGAAACCTCCTTGAGCATATAATAACATCAATCTCAAATAAGGGTCATAATCTTACCCTAATAATACAACAAATACCAAAGGAGACAATACTATGTTGTGACTCACCACCAGACATAGGGAAGTCAATCCCGGGCCATTTTTTCAATCCCGGGCATCGGGATTGAAAAATGGCCAATCCCGGGTTTCCCGGGATACCCGGGATTGGCTTTTAGCTAAGTGGCCACCCCCTCGCCCCACTCCGCCCCGCACATATAACTCACCATATACCAGGGGCGGGCGGGAGGAGAACATCCTTTGAACGTGGCTGACAGCGCAGCGTGACCTCTAACGCTGTGCTGGGGACCCGGAAGGAGGAAGCCGGGCAGCGACTGAGCATCCTGTGGACGCTCAATGCTGATCCCTCAATCCCCGGGATTGGAGCTTCCAATCCCGGGATTGAATCCCGGCCATTTTTGGCCCTAAATCCCGGGATCCCACTGATCCAGATCCCGGGATTGGCCACCATAACCAGACAGTATGGAACCACATCCATTCCAAAGGCTGCATGCTCACATTCACTGCGGTAACCCTTATAAGGGCGTCCGACCGGAAGTGTACAATTATCAGTGAGCGGACTAAAACTAATGTATAAAACATCTATTAACAACAGAAGGGAACCACCAAGTATGTCAAATGTACAAGATAAATGGTAGTGCAAGGCTACTGCCTATGCACTCGTCGCTGAGTTCACTGGAATCCCGCTCCCACGGAGAATGTACCTTTGTTAAAACTCTTTTTGCGACGTACACTGGGCTCCACAAGGATAGACATTGGGGTGTAGAGTAGGATCTTGAGCCGAGGCACCAACAGGCTCAAAAGCCTTGACTGTTCCCAAGATGCACAGCGCCGCCTCCTCTATAACCCCGCCTCCCTGCACAGGAGCGCAGTTTTTAGTTAACCAGCCCAATGCAGTAGCAGGAAAAGAGACAACAACAGTTAATAGCCACAAACATCACATTCTCACGACAGGAGAAGTGTCAGCGGCTAATGCCATACCAACCCAAAGAAGCTAAGTGCGTCAGGGTGGGCGCCTTGTGGAGCCCAGTGTACCTCGCAGAAAGAGTTTTAACAAAGGTAAGTTCTTACCATAAAACTCATTTTCTGCTGCGAGGTAGACTGGGCTTCACAAGGATAGACATTGGGGATGTCCTAAAGCAGTTCCTTATGGGAGGGGACGCACTGTAGTGGGAACAAGAACCCGGCGTCCAAAGGAAGCATCCTGGGAAGCGGCAGTATTGAAGGCATAGAACCTTATGAACGTGTTCACTGAGGACCACGTAGCCGCCTTGCACAATTGTTCAAGGGTCGCACCACGGCGGGCCGCCCAAGAAGGTCCAACAGACCGAGTAGAATGGGCCATAATGTGAGCAGGAGCTGACAGACCAGCCTTCACATAAGCATGTGCAATCACCATTCTAATACATCTGGCCAAAGTCTGCTTGTGAGCAGGCCAGCCACGTTTGTGAAAACCAAACAGAACAAAGAGAGAATCAGATTTCCTAATAGAAGCAGTTCTCTTCACATAGATACAGAGAGCCCGTACCACATCCAAAGACCGCTCTTTGGGAGACAAGTCAGGAGAGACCAGGGCCGGAACCACAATCTCCTGTTTAAGGTGGAACGAAGATACCACCTTAGGAAATATCCGGGACGAGTTCGAAGAACCGACCGGGCATGGTGAAAAATCAGATATGGGGAACTACAGAACAAGGCACCCAAATCCGACACTTTTCTAGCGGAGGCAATAGCCAGCAAAAACACCACCTTAAGGGAAAGCCACTTAAGGTCAGCTGAGCCCAGAGGTTCAAATGGAAACTCTTGCAATGCCTCCAACACCACCGACAAGTCCCAAGGAGCCACAGGCGGGACATAGGGAGATTGGATACGCAACACACCTTGAGTAAAGGTATGAACATCAGGCAAGGTCGCAATTTTTCTCTGAAACCACACCTACAAGGCAGAAATATGAACCTTGAGGGAGGCCAGACGCAGGCCTAATTCTAGGCACTGCTGAAGAAAAGCCAAAAGTTTGGCTGTACTAAACTTGGAAGCGTCATAATTGTTAGATGCGCACCAAAGTAAGAATGCCAGACCCTATGGTAAATCCGAGCAGAAGCCGGTTTCCGGGCCCACAACAAAGTTTTAATGACAGTCTCAGAAAAACCTTTAGCCGTCAAGACGGAATCTTCAATAGCCACGCCATCAAAGACAGTCGGGCCATGTCCCGGTAGACACAGGGGCCCTGTGGAAGTAGAATCGGACGCTCTAACGATAGGCCTTGCAGGTCTGAGAACCAATGCCGTCTGGGCCACGCTGGAGCTATGAGAAGCAGGATTTCTCCTTCTTGCTTGAACTTCCGAATTACCCTGGGCAGGAGTGACACCCGAAGGAACACATACGGCAGCCGAAAGTTCCATGGCACCGCCAGCGCATCCATGAATGCTGCTTGAGGATCCCTTGTCCTTGCTCCGAAGACCGGAACCTTGTGATTGTGTTAAGACGCCATCAGATCCACGTCTGGAAGGCCCCACCTTTCCACTTCGAGTTGAAACACTTCTGGATGGAGTCCCCACTCTCCTGCGTGTACGTCCTGACGACTGAGTAAGTCCGCTTCCCAGTTCAGGACTCCCTGAATGAATATTGCCGATATGGCCG
Source organism: Pseudophryne corroboree (assembly GCF_028390025.1). Classification (NCBI taxonomy): domain Eukaryota; kingdom Metazoa; phylum Chordata; class Amphibia; order Anura; family Myobatrachidae; genus Pseudophryne; species Pseudophryne corroboree. The sequence goes on along the minus strand of NC_086444.1, from coordinate 700,285,032 downwards.
GTAGATGGCGTTCCGCCCATTGAAGAATCCGGGAGACTTCCTTCATTGCCAAGTGGCTGCGAGTACCGCCTTGAGGATTTATGTAAGCCACTGTTGTGGCGTTGTCCGACTGTACTTGAACAGGATGGTTCTGTATTAAAAGCTGAGCCAGGTTCAAAGGGTTGAAGACAACCCGCAATTCCAGAATGTTGATCGGGAGGAGAGACTCCTCCTTGGTCCACCGACCCTGAAGGGAGTGTTGCTCCAACACCGCGCCCCAACCCCTTAGACTGGCATCCGTTGTCAACAGGACCCAGTCGGCTATCCAGAAGGGACAGCCCCTGCACAATCGTTGGTCCTGGAGCCACCAGTACAGCGACAGACGGACCTCCGGAGTCAATGAGATCATGTGAGACCTGATCCGGTGAGGCAGGCCGTCCCACTTGACCAGAATCAGCCTCTGGAGGGGACGAGAATTGAATTGAGCATACTCCACCATGTCGAATGCTGACACCATGTGGCCCAGCACGTGCATCGCTGAATGTATCGACACTTGCGGATGAGAGAGGAAGCAATGAATCCTGTCCTGAAGCTTCAGGACTTTCTCCTGAGACAAGAACAACCGCTGGTTGTGAGTGTCCAATAGCGCTTCCAGGTGCACCATGCTCTGAGCAGGGACCAGGGAGGATTTCTTCCAGTTGATGAGCCACCCGTGGGCTTGCAGAAACCGGACAGTCAGATCCAAGTGACGTAGGAGAATTTCTGGGGAATTTGCCAGGATCGACAAGTCGTCCAGAGACGGTAGGATCCTGACCCCTTGACAGCGGAGTTCTGCCGTCATCACCGCCATAACTTTGGTGAAGATCGCGGAGCCGTGGTTAAACCAAAAGGTAATGCCCGAAACGGGTAATGGAGGTTGCCAACTGCAAACCTCAGGTATTGCTGATGCGACGCTGCTATAGGAATATGCAGGTAAGCATCCTGTATATCCAGGGAGACCATATAATCCCCAGGTTCCAAGGCCAGAAGAATAGAGCGAAAGGTTTCCATACGGAATTTGGAGATTCTCACAAACTTGTTCAATGCCTTGAGGTTGAAAATGGGCCGGGAGGACCCATTCGGTTTCGGGACTAGAAACAGCGGAGAATAGTACCCCTGGCCCCTCTGAGCAAGAGGCACCTGTACTACCACTCCTGTGTCCAGGAGGGTCTGTACCACCGAATGTAGAGACTTTGCCTTCACCTGATCCGAAGGGACGTCTGTCAGGCAAAATCGACAAGGGGGACGGTTTTTGAAAGCTATGGCATAACCTCGAGTGACGACTTCCTGTACCCAGGCATCTGAAGTGGTCTTCAACCATTCCTGGGTATACCCTAGAAGCTGGCCCCCCACCCTGGGGTCCCCCAGGGGGAGGCCCGCCCCGTCATGCAGCAGGCTTATCGGTCTTGGAAGCTGGCTGACGGGCAGCCCAGGCTCTTTTGGGCTTCGGCTTACCAGGTTTGAAGGTGCAGGCCTGTTTGTGGTACGCCGGACCTTTTGCTTTACATGAAGGACGAAAGGGACGAAAGGAAGTACTTTTAGCCTTCGGCACAGTAGGAGCGGTACTTGGAAGACAGGCAGTTTTGGCAGTAGCTAAATCAGCCACTATCTTATTTAAGTCCTCCGCAAACAGAATATCTCCCTTAAAAGGGATTACCTCCAGGGTTTTTCTAGAATCCAGATCCACGGACCAGGATCTCAGCCACAATATCCGGCGGTCCAGGACTGACGTAGTAGAAGCCTTGGCTGCTAGAATACCGCCTCTTTAATATAGTGAGAAGCTTTGACCATATATGACAAGCACTGTCTAGCATGGTCAGAACAGATTTCAGCTTCCAACTCTAGGGCCCACGCTTCAATAGCTTCTGCAGCCCATGTCGCTGCAATAGTGGGCCTTTGCGCAGCACCCGTGAGGGTGTAAATCGCTTTCAGACAACCCTCCACACGTTTATCCGTAGGCTCTTTCAGAGACGTGACGGTAGTGACCGGTAGAGCTGAGGAAACCACCATCCTTGCCACATGCGAGTCCACTGGAGGAGGCGTCTCACAATTTTTTGACAGCTCTGGCGCGAGGGGATAGCAAGCCAGCATCTTTTTGTGAGGCACAAACTTCTTCCCTGGATTTTCCCAGGATTCCTGACGTATATCCATCAGGTGATCAGAATGAGGTAAAACTTGTTTAACCACCTTCTGACGCTTGAACCTATCTGGTTTCTTAGGAGGGACGGATGGCTCGGGATCATCCGTAATCTGTAGAATCAACTTAATAACCTCCAAAAGATCACGAACATCCACTTGTGAACTACCCTCCCCATCAGCAGTATATGTGTCAGAATCTGTGGGGTCAGTGTAAGCGCCATCTTCATCAGACGAGGTGTCAGTGACAGCAGTGGATTGTGAGGAGGTAAGAGCTCACTTAGAGGGCCCCTTGGTCTTAGGCGAGCGAGGGTCAGACTTTTTAGTAGTCAAAGACTGGTTCAATTTCTTCAATTGAGCAGACAAGTTATCTGCCCATGGCGGGTTAGCCGTGGGGACCACATATGGTTGAACCGGCATAGGAGGTCCCATAGGGGGCATTAGTTTAGTAACTAGCGTATTCAGAAGTGTGGAGAAAGTAGCCCACGGCAGGTCGTTATGGACCCCCGTTGCCACAGTCCCATTGGGGGGGCAAAGAGCCCCCAGAACCAGAGCCCTCAGCTGCTATATTATCCTCATAGGGATCTGTGGCATCAGCAACACCGGTAGTGTGTTCAGCCCCAGAACCGTTGCCCTCAGAAGCAGACATGATATAACTTGCAATATCAAGTAACACAGTACAATTGTCAGCAGCACAATACCTCTTGCCCAAACCCCTGTGCAGTGTAGTCAGCACAAACAGGGATATAGGAGAGATATGGTGACTAAAATCATAGAGAAAAATACAATTACAGTATATCTTGTGAATATCCCATATTACAGTATTATAAACCTGACGCACCAAGCCCCCTCAGGTTATAGAATATAGGGATAGCAAGTTGAGTGAGAGACACGAAATGAAATTCACCCAGCAAGCTAATGCACACACATATAGTCACAGTTATACAATGCAGAGGTTATTACAAACAATAATATTGCACTGGACTAGCTTATATATATATAGCTATGTAGTCAATAGATATAACACTGCACAGTAAAAAACTGGATGTATATCACAGGGCACTTGTACTAGAGAACCCTGACTAAATGCACTTTTTCTTAACTATCACTGTCTAAATGACATGTAGAATACTTGTGTCTTGTAAAGTCACAGCGCTGACTATCAGGCGGCTTTACAAAGGAGGATTTGCCCAAGCAGTCCCAGGAACAGTGTAGCTGAGAGAAATGGCACCCAAACACTGACTGGGAGTGAGGGAGAGACAGATATGCAGCTCCAGGGCAGGAACATTTACTGTAAATGGCGCCTTGGGGTTGGGGGAGGGGCCACAGGTCTAAGCCTTATCCCCTCTGCTGGCTTAACCACCTGGTGCTGCGGGCAAATATAAATAGGTTTATGAGAGAAAACCTGACCTGTACCCTTGCCCTGGTGGCCTAGTGGGGTCGCCAGTATGCCACAGTGTCCACCGCCAGCGCACATGGCCCGCCTCCCACCGGCCGCACCGGATCGCGATACAGCGCGGGTCCCACGAACGGGACCCACTTACCCCCTCCCGAAGAAAACCGGAGCCTCCTGCTGTAGTTACCCGGCAACCTGGGCACGGGAGTGTACAGCGCCACTGGGGAGAGATGGAGCTGCAGCAGTGAATGTCTCCTGACATTTACACACTGCTGCTGCCCTTGTAGTCTTCACTTTTTCTTCACAAAAAACTCTTCTTAGGGCTGCCTGGAGCAGCCCCTCTGTTATGTGACTGCTATCTGCAGCACCAACTACAAAACTGAGCTCCCGTGCAGGGAGGCGGGGTTATAGAGGAGGCGGCACTGTGCATCTTGGGAACAGTCAAAGCTTTTGAGCCTGTTGGTGCCTCGGATCAAGATCCTACTCTACACCCCAATGTATATCCTTGTGGAGCCCAGTGTACCCCGCAGCAGAAACATGTGTATTAAAAGAGAACATATATGTACATATATATCAGAAAACATGTAGAGGAATGCCTCAAGAAATACAGAGGCATACCCCTATCGCATGTAGATTACAAGAAAACACTCATCATATTGTATTCATTAAGGCCCTTGGGCGCCACAGTATCAAGGGCATGTATCCAAAAGCTTTCTTTTTTCAAAGCTAATACTCTTATCACCTCCATTGGGCAAATGTGGAATCCAATCTATGAGCATACATTTCAAATTAGCCACTTTGTGCCTGTTTTCCAAATAGTGTTGTGCCACAGGCTTATCCGAGAAGCCAGTTTCGCTGCTCAGATTGAGGTCCAATGATTCGCCATGAGGTCCCTGAAACACCTTGAGGACAATCCAACATAATAAAGGCCACATAGACAGATTAAACAATAGATTACATGGTCCAGCTTGCAATGAAGGTGATATTTGATTTTAATGTTCTTGCCCAAGTGCGGGTGTGCAAAACTCTTGCCTACCCTCATAGCTCTGCAGGTAGTACAATTACCGCATGAGTAACAATCAGGTTTCAAACACATCAATTGTGTCATGTTCGATTGCTCATCAGGTGTGAGAGTGGTGTAAATGCTGATTTACTTACAGGGCTAAAAGCAATACTTTAATACACTCAATACACTTTAAAATCGAGCCGCTGTGGCCGCTGTATTCAATCCTTAACCTACGTACTTTTTACTCAGCATACAAAGCACCGTACCGTGTACGCACTTTGCATACACACGCCGCGACAGACATACAAAGTACACGCGGTGCATACACACAAACCGACACGCCATGAGCACTATGCAGCTACACGTGTGCCTGAAATACACTTATAACCTTAGCAGGGAAAGAGACACAACTCCAATTGTATATAAGCTGTTGGGATCCGACCCGCCAACATATAATTGTTAAAAGGGGGTTACAACAAGTATACAATTACAATAACAGAAAAGAGTCTACAATACAATGGTACATACATTTGGTTTCACCAGCGCCACACGGTCCGGTGCTCAGATCAATCAGACAAGATGACCTTCTGAGAGAGAGTGACCGGCTAGGCAGCTTTGGCTTTTATACAGTTGGTAAAAACACAATACAATGGAAACTGTAACCTCTTCATCCATAGGTCAAAGGGCTGGTCATTTACAGTACAGGAGGGGTCATAGGTTGGTTTGAATAGGTGGGCGATGTCTGTTCCAGGTGTACTTGCAGTTGGTCTCCACTGGGTTCCTGACGAATATCAAAGTACAGTAAACACAGTATAAAATTAATATCCTATTCCTGTGCATAACTATGCGCAGGAGCGTGCTGTCTTCTGCAAACTGCTACCGGAATGTTGCCCTTAAAATAACCTACAGTTGGATACCAAACACCACCTTATAACCTAATGCTGTCCCCTCATATCCTGTAAAGATGAATCCCTTTGTTGTTGTACCTTTTAAACAAGTATAACTTGCTGGTGTGGAGCGTGTGGGCTATGTGTACATTGTGCACTATGTGGATTAAATATGAGATATGTCTTTGTGGCTTTTCCATGCGAGTACCAATGCTACCGTAATTACTCATACCACGTGCTAATACGCAGGACCACGTGAGCGGTCATACGCAACTTGCGAATATGCGCACGTACGGCAGAACAAGTGCGCGCACGGAGGCCATCTGTGTGGAGTTTGTCCGTGATGTGTGTACTGTAATATTTTCCGACTTCGACAGTCCACCCTTTGGCAGTCATCAATAACTGCCACTCTTAACTAATAAACTAAAAATATTACCTATACAATATATACACAGCTTGGATGATCAGGGGAGAGTTGTAGGTGGGAAATGTATAGCCTAGTGGAATAGTAAAAAGCATATATGTATGAATCAATGTCTGAGGGGCATGAATCATCGTGCGTATATGTTCTATGTAAGCTTTGAGGTATTGCGTAGTATACATTAAATCCTTCTTATCCCGTATTAAGGGTCTGTACTTGGGCAAACAAACACTACCGAGCTTCGTTCGGGCAAGGGCTTTTACCCCTCGCCTCTTCGGCTTTTAATACCAACAAATGGGGAGCACATTTAGTTGATGATACATGGAGGGGGAACCTATGTGAATGCTACTATATGTGGATAACACCTGTCGACTACGTGTGCCATTAACTAAGGGTTGCAGAGATGAAGATAAGACACATATATATAAAAATACATTCACATAAACATTGGGTAGGGTCGACGTCTTTTCCGGTTGGATGTTTTCTGGGTAAAGGGGGAGACAAAGAAAAATGGTAAAAGAAACAGGCCATGAAATTAATTTGCAATCCTTATCATAACACTGTGTCTATTGATGGGTCATAAACCAAATCTGCTGCTGTAACAACACCCTCACTCCTTAGACTCATCAAATTTGTGCCGTGCTTGCGCCGCGTTAGAATTCGAACACACCTGAATATCAGACCAATAATTATGATGACTCCCAGGATACAAAGGAGAAACTTCCCCACACTCATAATAACATTCTGTGCCCACTCTCCTAACCCTGAGAACCATTTGCGTGGGTTCAACCATGAGACCCAGCCAGTCAGTTCATTACCCACAGCTGTCAAGGTAAGGTTGTGCTTCCTCCTGAACTCCCAATTCAACTGTAAGATCTCATCCATCTTTTGATTGATGATCTCCGTGGGGTCGTTAGTGCAATTCGTGATATACGTACAACACTTCACGCCATATTGAGTTGTCAGGGTAACACAAAACCAACCCGTCACAGCTGTAACGTAATTAAAGACCATTCTGTGCTGGATCAGCTCTTTCTTGTAGGCTTGTAACTTCCTTCCTGTATACCTAAAGGTGTCATCATACATCTCAGTGATATTATCGATCAAGTTCGCTAGCGCATGGATGTACCTATAATATATAGTTCCTCTGGCAGTACGGGTGATATCTAATGCGAGAAGGAATTGTATCCCGGTGGATTCGTGGATCAAATCAGAGGCTGCGTGCTCTGCCCTATTTATGAGGTGTCTCTTGATGATGTGTTCATAGTGGGTATGAGTATAAGGAGTCTGAGCGTTGCGGTGAACGTCTTTCATTTTGTGGTGGGTTATGGTCATGACCTCTGGTAGTACACTTCCAATGTCACACAATCCCTCAGAGCTCGGAGTGAGCCACTTGTACGCTTTCCTCCCACATATGAAATAGGCATCATCTGGGAGAACATAGGGGACAAAATGTAACATCACCATATTGCAAATCTTCCAGGTAAAGAAACCAATCCCTAGTTCTCTCATTTGCTCAGTACAAGTATCAGGCTGGATGATATGGGCACAATACCCCTGCGATACCTTTCCAACCCACATGGTTTTGCTTCCACGTGTATACCGGTACCGAAAATACTTCCCACTGTTGGATATCTTGCGTACAAGTTCAGAGTCGATAGGAATCCTATCAGCTCTGTGTGAAAAGGTAATTGTCTGGTTATTCCAAGTCACTTCCCAATTTCCTGGTTTCCGGAAATTGGAAATATTAAAACACAACAGGGACCTATCTACGGTGTACTGGTGGAGCTTCAAGCTAGGAGGCCTAGATATATTGAATTTCTTGTCCACCGGTCTCCCACCCCGTAATTCGAGTACCTCATCTATTGCTAAAGGGTATGGTACTAATCCTGACTTACTCTGTCCTTGAGGTACCTGTGAGCACACCCAACATTCTGTCTGGTTTAAGACCATACCCACTAATGAGTGGTAATCACTCAACGGATGTCGGTCCATGTCGATATTAATGTTGGACTGATATCTCTGGATGCACCCATCTTCGACTATGTTCTCGCAATTTCTACAAATACAATATTCATCAGACAATAACCCCTCACATTGCCTCCGAGCTCCATGACTACCAGAGCTCTTACTGATACCAGCCTTTACTCGAGTGATGTGCTGCTCCTGAGACCCTAGAAATCCGTACTTGCCATCAGAACCCATTCCAGATCCTTGCTCGACTTCTCTGGGACCTTCACCAAAACTAATTGTCCTGAGCAAAAACAGAATTACTAGCAGAACCCAAAACGCAGTCTATTGGAGTAGATCCATTTCGTTAAGGGAAGAAGAAGGGAGATAAGAAGGGGGAGAAAGGGAAAAAGACAGTGGGAGGTGAAAAAAGAAAACTGGTACCACAACCGCCTTTGATCTTGTTGCTCTCCGCGCTCAGGTGCCGTTTCAACAGTACTGCCTCTCAGCTTTCCCGGAGCAAACACTCTAGTGATACGAGGTTCTCTTTGCCTTGCTCTTTGTCACGAGTTTTCTCCGGATCAGCGACCTTCATGCAGTGGGACAAGTGGACCCAAGTCTCTCTTTCGGCGACTTTTAGTGCTGTTGTGCTGGTTAACAAGACTTGGTATGGTCCTTCCCACCTGTCAATGAGGCAACCTGAGCGTAGAAAATTTCGTATCATCACATAATCTCCAGGCTCAATGTCATGACAATTACTGTTTGGTAGGTCATGAATGACCAGCTTTAGGTTTCTTTGTTGATTTCTCAGCTGCTGGCTCATCCTAACCAAATATTTCACAGTTATTTCATTATTGCACTTCAAATCATCCTGGGCGTCTACCATTACATGTGGTTGTCAACCAAAAAGAACTTCAAAGGGTGATAAGTTAAGTGGTGACCTGGGAGTGGTTCTGATGCTGTACAACACTAGTGGCAAAGCTTCTGGCCACAACAATCCAGTTTCAGTCATCACTTTGCTCAGCTTATTCTTAATAGTGCTGTTCATTCTCTCCACCTTCGCACTCGCCTGTGGTCGGTATGGAAGTGCAGCTTGCTATTAATTCCCATCAGTTTGCACATGACCTGAAAGACTTCACCTGTAAAATGGGTACCCCTATCACTTTCAATCATTCTAGGGATACTATATCTGCACACTGTCAAAGTCAGAAAAATATCCCTATACACACTGCCATATTTGCACCTCACACAGGTCCGCGCTGCGCATGCGTGCGCTTTCCCGTGATGGCGCATACCCGCTGATGCGTGCACCCGCTCGCATCGGTATGCGTATTTACGGTAAAGAGTATGTAGTCGTAGCGTGCGACCCAATCGTTACATATTTTCACAATTAACGTAGTTTATAGATTATGGTCCCTTTGATAGATTCTGAAAGTTTGGTTAATATAGAATGTCCCTGAACGGAGGGATCCCTCTTTGTATTGTGGGAAGGGTCTAACAGGAGTCATACAGTAGTGTTTGGTACCCATCGGAAGAGTATTTAAATAGCAATATTACGGTGTTGGTTTGGAGCGTATTAATCGCTCGTGCGAATAGTTATGGACATAAGAAGTTTATGTCCATTACTATTATTTACTCTTACTCAGGTATGCGGCGGGAAACCCAGTGTCCCACCCACCTGAGCTGTTTGAAATCGTCACAGCCCACCTGTATGAATCAACCTATGACCTTTTGTTATAATGCGAAGCCGAATTCCTGTGTCCAATGGACGATCAGATTGTAGGGACCATTAGATTGCATTGTGTGTGGGGCATAAATAGGCAGGCCGACCACATCCAGCTCTCACTCTTCAACGGTTCTCATTGCTGAAAATCGGGTGCTGGATGTCCAGGCGCATGCGATCGTTTCCCCTTGTGCGTAAGTTTTTCTCCGTGATCATATTGTCTTACTGTGAGCCATTTCTCTCATCTCTCTCTCTCTCCCTCTCTTCTCTTTCTCTCGTATTTTCCCTTGATTAGATTGTATTGTATTTCCTGCATAGTTATCTGGTTAGTTGGTTTATGTTATACTGTAGTGTATCATTCGTACTGTGATTCCTTTTTGCAAGAATAATTAGTTATAATACATATAATAGGCTTTGGACCCTAAACAGATATCTGTGTATTTTCTCATAGTGTTAAGTGTTCATAGAGCGTCGGTGACGCTCAAGCAGCTTTGTAGTTAATCAGGTTACACCAGGTTACACTTACACTTTGTCTCTACACTAAGGTATACTGTGTATCTCATTGTTAAAGGTATAGATATAAAGGTATAGCGTTGTGAGCGTCTGCGCCGCTGGTGATCTCCTCGTGGTCTCGAGCGTCCGCTACGCCATAGCGAATCATCAGTCAACAGCCAATAGCGTGTCAGCCTGTGATCTCTGGGCCGTGAGCGAACGCGACGCTTGAGCGTCTCGCCTACGGCTGAGCGATCGATACGCAACTAGCGTACCCTTACGGTACTTCTTACGTAGATAGCGTACAGTGTTCTTAGACCTCATAAAGGGTTATAAGTACGATAAATTATTTAGCTTTATCAATTGGCGGCTCGTCCTATCCTTCACATATCTGCACTAGGCAGATCAGCAGACATTATCCCTCAGCAAAGGGCGGGAGGTTGTCTCGTAGTGCTGACGGGATAAGCGTCTGCTTCGCTTAGATAACGAGTGCTGAAGGAATCCGGGAACCGGAGGTAAGAACAAAACGCTAGTGTCTTTTAAAACTGTTTATTTTTCTTCTGTTTTGCGTATACACGCACGCATACATATATCTGCATTTCTTTTTTTCATTTTCGTATATCACCATCCTGTCTGCCAGTTTTATAGTTGATAGAAAGTGCTAAAAGAGATTTGCTGTTATTTCATAGTTTAAGAATAAAGGTTACATAGTTAAAAGTATAGACAAACACACAGGTTTGCCTGGACGATAAGGCAAAATCAGTGTGGTGTGCGGTAGATGATCAGGGATCATCTACATTGATAAAAGTATAAATTGTGTTACGGTGGATCTTTTGCTTTGCGTACACGTGTCCCTAACAAAAGACTTGTGTACGCAATCCAAAGGCAGACGCACGCAGCGTACATTACGCAACGGAGCGTCCGGTTACGCCCACGTAGCTCAAGTCACGATAAGTTGAAGTAACGCAAAGGCGATAAGTAACGCAAAGCGGTAAATAGCGCAACAGGCGATAAATAACGCAAGTCTATTTTTGGTGTCCGAAATTTAAATTAACAGATCCTGCTCCTAATTGGTAACACAGCTGGGCTAAAGAAAAAATTTCTGCGCAGAAATAGAAATAGAAGCAAAAGAGTGCATGTGGTGAGTGAGTGTTTTTCATACATTTATACAATTTTAGAGGTTGAACCAAAAGAAATCACCGAGTACTCGTGAGGAACATACGTGTAAGTGACATGCACGGTGGCTAGGGAGGCATCCTTGGTTAAACACAATATATGAGCATTAGAGTATAGCGGACCAGGAGGTAATACAGTAACGAGACCAGGAGGTCATACTGTAACGAGACCAGGAGGTCAGACCAGGAGGTCATAGCAAACCAGCAGGTTCAGGTAAAATAGACAAAGAAGTCCGCTATACAGTCCACAGGCACAACACCGAAAAGGGTTGGTGCAACACCCATATAGGCCATACAAGCTCTTGCTGAAGGAATTCGCAGCCGCAATTATCGATTCCATTTGGTCTTTCCGTACATAAGCTTAGGTGCTTGTGTGCTGAACGATTGGACCGCACGTAATTGTGTACAGTAGTTAGTAATCTGACCTAGTACCATTAGAGTAAAGGGGTCACAAACGCTATTTGTACATTCTAACGTGATTTGTGTAATTTTTTATTTTTACAAAAAGGGAAGTTCGCTGGTCACTCAGGAACTATCTGACAACCCCACCTTTACTGGAAAGAGTAGTGTTCTTCGGATAACCCTCGCATGTTCCAGTAAAACAAAGGTTTTTATAGGTGCCCTGGGTCGAGTGCGCCAGCACCATATCGGTGTGATCAGGTCGCATTGGTCGGCGTGGGCGAGCGAGTGAGGTGCTCGGTAAACTTCACCGCCTACCTATCGTGAATAATTTGGTTTTCTGTAAGGGTTCGCTGAAGACCCTGATATAGAGATCAGAGGTAGAGCAAGCGGACGCCTGCAGATTATGGGGGCCAGTTGTTCAGGGTAGGGGGCGATCAACCTCGGTTCGGGTTGACTCTGTAAACCGACCTATTGGATCGGCCAGGTACATAATGTGTGAGAAATATGGAAGTCACACAGAAGCTTTATGTGATGAATGGGAGAGAATGACTGTACAAGACAGGGAAAAATTCCCAAGAATAGGTAGCTTCAGTCCAGAAGTGTTACAAAATTTAAGGAGGAGGATATGTCTCATAAAACCAGCAAAGAGACGAAGCAAACATTATGATTATTTTCAGTTATGGCAGCAGGAAGGTGAATTACAAAGAGATTTAATTGACTTATCTGACTCTTATCTTGAGAAGAGAGACATGGCGATGGAGGGGATTGTGGTTGCGGAGAAAAGCACAAGGGTGAACAATAAAAACGCTCTTAGCAACTGTAGTATAGATAATAAGAATAAGTGTAATAAATGTAACACTGATTATTGTAATATTGTTGAATGTACAACTATTAACCTATGCAAGTTGCACCCCATGTCAAACTTCCCTCAGGAATACCAACAAGAAAGGGAGTCCAGAACGATGTCGGCACCTCTTCCAACAACCATCACCCAAGACATCCAGGTGGACGCGACCAAATTGGTAAAGGCAATAATCAAACCCCCTAACGGAGGGTCAGGTGAGGTCGTGTCCACAGGTACGTACAATGTTTCATATCACGCACCTACAGATGTACCACATATTGTAAGACCAACACAAGATGATGTAGCTGAGTTTGATCCGGTCAGGGTGATTGCAGTCCCCACTGGGAAGACTGACGATCAGAGAATCATTCCCGTCAAGGACAGTACAATGCGCTGTCTCTGGTCCCGGACCGAATTGAGATCAATTATGTCTGAATTTCCTGATCCTAGGAAAAATCTAGCAGCATGTCAGAGATTTGTTAAAGAACTAGGAAACTCCACAGAACCCACCAACAAAGATTGGCGGACAGTGCTGAGGGTATGTTTGCCCTCCAGTGTTGACCCTGCGAAATTTATTGCTGATTGTAAATTAGACACGGAGGCACCTTGTACGGAGGAACACAATCAGGAATGTATTAAGCAGATCAACCGACAGTTAGAAGTATATTTCCCAACCATTGGCGAGGGGAACATAATCTTCTCCATAAGACAAAGGGAAGGGGAAAGTATTTCTCATTATTTCAATCGAACACTGCAAATAATGGCTAGAAACACTGGGATCACAGACATCAAGACAAATGCACAATATAAAGGAATAGTGGGTAAAGCATTAATAAATGGTTTAAATGATAAATTAAGAACAAGGGTACAGACCACCAACCCAGACTGGAAAGATATCTCGGTGGCCGCATTAAGAGAGGCCATCATTAATCATGAGCAGAACATCAGCAAGCACGGGGAAGCAAAGGAGCCTCAGGTCCCTGTGGGTAAGTCAAAGGTGACTAGGTGTTATAACTGCCAGGAGGAAGGTCATTATGCAAGAGATTGCAGGCCTAGAAGCACACACAAGGTATATGCACCCCCTAGACAACAACATAACCATAATACCCAAAGAAGCAGGGAGATACAGGGAAAGCGGTTGAGGGTGATGAGCATCCAAGCGTTTGAAGAGGCATCAAATCAGCCAAGACCCCAGTTCACTGACACTTGGAGAAAGCCAAGGGTTTGTTACCATTGTAGAAGAGAAGGGCATTATGCCAACAACTGTAATAACTCACATAAAGTTAGACCCCCTAGACCAAGAAATGAGCAAAATTACAACACACACCATTATAATCAAGGATCATATAGTGAGGATTTTGGGCCACACCCATGATAGGTAGCCAAGAAAGGTGATCATACGACGGATGGTAAGCCTGAGGTAACGGTTAATAAATTGGGAGGTCATTCACTGAAGACACAGGAATGACCAGGTGAAACGTTGTAAATGTATTTGTGAAGAAAAATTTTTTTCTCTCTCTCTCTATCCCCATCTCTGACGATTATTGGTAAGAATTCACACATTGCATATCCACTTGGTCCTTGCAGAAGTCTACCAAACCCCAGCATGACCTCCGCCACAATGTATTTCTGGCCAGATACAGACAGTGGAGTAATGCAGGTGCTGGTGGGGAGGGACTGCTCAAGGAGACCATTAGACACGTAGATATGACAGCCTAATAAGTCTGACAATGTTTTTCTAATGCTAACAATGTTTTCTTAATGTTGACAATGTTTAAAAATGCTTTGTTTCTCTTCTCTTATTGATGGTTATTGTCGAGTTATGTAAATGTATATATGCAAATGAATTGTTCTCTATCTCTTTTGTTTTTTATTTTCTCTCTCTTCTCACTCATGTTTTCATGGTTTAAAGATGGTATGTCACCCCTCAGTTGGACCAATGGTAATGCCAGATTTTTGCTCCTTACAGAAAGATCGCTGCTTAGGAAGGAATATTGCATCACCAGAATGTTCATTTTGAAGACTGAGAGACAGCACCTTCGAGAGGACAGCAGAACAAGAAGAACAACAAGACGAGAGAACTCATTATCGTAACAAGTTCTCTCCCCCTCAAACTGATTTTCTTATACCCCCTTTACAAATGTCTTCTTTTCTCCTCCTGTAAGATGGACTTGCCCCAAGAGACTGTGATATGGATTTTCCCGTTAACCATGATGTTGACCAGAGCAGTCTGTTTCGGTGAGAGTACCAGTGAGGTCGAGGAAGGATCCAGAAAGGTTCTAATGACTGAGACGGAGGTGTAAATTTCCAATAGCAACCCAATCACCAAGCAAAGGCGAGTACCGGGCACGATCTAACAACCTTGTTATTTGTAAACATTTTGAAGGATTGTTAGTTTAAGAAGAAAGACCGTATCTGTAGGCTCTGTAACAATAATACCAATCCAGTTTTAATAACCATATGGACCAGCATCCATTGAGTGACTATCACTCCTTAGTGGGTAATGTGTTAAACAAAACAGATTGTTGGGTATGCTCTCAAGTACCTCAAGTTCATAGCAAATCAGGGCTAGTACCATTTCCTTTAACGATAGAGGAGGTACTTGAGTTAAATGGTGGGAGACCGGTGGACCGGAGGTTTAATATCTCCAGCCCTCCTAGTTTGAAGCTCCACCAATACCATGTGGATAGGTCCCTATTATGTTTCAACATCTCCAATCCCAGAAAGCCGGGAAATTGGGAAGTGTCATGGAGTAACCACACCATGACCTTTTCGCATAGAGCAGATAGAATGCCTACAGATACAGAGCTTGTACGCCACATAGCCAGTAGAGGAAAATCTTTCCGGTATAGATATACCTTAGGAAATAGGATTACTAGAGTTGGAGAAGTATCACCAGGATACTGTGCACATATCGTACAGCCTGATACGTGTATTAAGCAGATGGAAGAATTAGGATTAGGAGATTTCACCTGGAAGGTGTGTAATATGGTAATGTCCTTCTCCGTCCCATATGTTCTCCCCGATGATGCATATTTCATATGCGGGAGAAAGGCGTACAAGTGGCTTGCCCCAAACTCTGAAGGATTGTGTTATATTGGAAAAGTATTGCCTGAAGTAATGACTGTAACACATGACAAAATGAAGGACATACACCGTGGTGCCCAAGCTCCTTATACTCACACTCATTACGAGCACCTTGTTAAAAGACAACTGACAGAAAGGTTAGAGCATCCGGCCTCTGATCTGATCCATGAATCCACCGGGATTCAGGTTCTGGTGGCGTTAGATTTCACTCGCACCGCTCGAGGAGTGATGAATTATAGATACATTTCCGCACTCGCCAATTTGTTAGATAATATCACCGAAATGTATGATGACACGTTTAGATACACTGGAAGAGAACTTCAAGCCTATAAAACAGAACTGGTGCAGCATAGAATGGTTCTTAATTACCTCACAGCAGTGACAGGCGGATATTGTGTTACATTGGCAACGCAGTACGGCATGAAGTGTTGCACGTATATCACAAATAGCACCGAGGATCCGGTAGAGGTCATAGACCAAAAGATGGACGATATTCTCCAACTAAAATGGGAATTTCGCCGAAAACACAATCTCACCCTTGCTGCTGTAGGTAATGAGCTGACTAGTTGGGTGTCATGGTTGAACCCGCGAAATTGGTTCTCTGGTTTAGGAGACTGGGCTCAAGGAGTCATAATGGATGTTGGGAAGTTCCTCCTATGTATCTTAGGTGTTGTCATATCAATTGGCTTGATATTTAGATGCGGTCAGGCTTTAATGAAGTGCAAACAAAGTACAAGAGTGATGAGTTTGAGGAGTGAGGAAACTGTAATTAACCTGGATTTGATTTACGACCCAACGATAGAAACAATGATGTGATGAAAATGCGATTTCTACGGTCCGTTTCTTTCACCTGTTTTTCTGGTTTTTCTCCAAGATAACAAGACCCCCTTGGACGAGGAAGTTGATGAGACGCTATACAGACAACGGATAGACCAAAGAAGAAGTTTTGACCACTTGAGATATGGACACTTGATGAACTTTGCCATGGATCCCCAGTTTCCCTAGAATTCTTAAAATTACGCTAGCCCAACATTTTTTGTAAATCTAATGGCATTGACAAAGCTTATTGCTCACGCTTAATGAGCAAAACAGCGCAAAGAAGACGACTTTCAACTGATACCGAACAAAACTTCAACCGACAGATGTACATTAACCTGACATAGAATACCACCGCATTTACCGTAATTATGTCTTTTCTTCATTTCTACAACCCTCAGGTAATGACACACATAGTATAGGGAATACAGGCACAGATATCAGCAATCACATATTCCCCCATTCATGTATCATCAACTAAAATGTGCTCCCCATTTTGTTCAAAAGCCGAAAAGAGCTCGGTAGAGTTTGACAGCCCATCCACAGATCCTTAATACGGGATGAGAAGGAATTCAAATGTATACTTCGCAATACCTCGAAGCTTGATTTACAACACGTACGGCACGATGATACATGACCCCCCAAACATGGACTCATACACACATGCTTCTGCTATCTCACTAGGTCATACCCTCTTCACACCTACTCCTCTCTCCTCCCCTACCCAACCATGGAAATGAATTAACCCCTGACATATATTTTTCTCTTTTTGAAATGTTTTAGAAGGTGGCAGTTATTATTGACTGCCAAAGGGTGGACTGTCAAAGTCAGAAAAATATCCCTATACACACTGCCATATTTGCACCTCATACAGGTCCGCGCTGCGCATGCGTGCGCTTTCCCGTGATGGCGCATACCCACTGATGCGTGCACCCGCTCGCATCGGTATGCGTATTTACGGTAAAGAGTATGTAGTCGTAGCGTGCGACCCAATCGTTACATATTTTCACAATTAACGTAGTTTATAGATTATGGTCCCTTTGATAGATTCTGAAAGTTTGGTTAATATAGAATGTCCCTGAACGGAGGGATCCCTCTTTGTATTGTGGGAAGGGTCTAACAGGAGTCATACAGTAGTGTTTGGTACCCATCGGAAGAGTATTTAAATAGCAATATTCCGGTGTTGGTTTGGAGCGTATTAATCGCTCGTGCGAATAGTTATGGACATAAGAAGTTTATGTCCATTACTATTATTTACTCTTACTCAGGTATGCGGCGGGAAACCCAGTGTCCCACCCACCTGAGCTGTTTGAAATCGTCACAGCCCACCTGTATGAATCAACCTATGACCTTTTGTTATAATGCGAAGCCGAATTCCTGTGTCCAATGGACGATCAGATTGTAGGGACCATTAGATTGCATTGTGTGTGGGGCATAAATAGGCAGGCCGACCACATCCAGCTCTCACTCTTCAACGGTTCTCATTGCTGAAAATCGGGTGCTGGATGTCCAGGCGCATGCGATCGTTTCCCCTTGTGCGTAAGTTTTTCTCCGTGATCATATTGTCTTACTGTGAGCCATTTCTCTCATCTCTCTCTCTCTCCCTCTCTTCTCTTTCTCTCGTATTTTCCCTTGATTAGATTGTATTGTATTTCCTGCATAGTTATCTGGTTAGTTGGTTTATGTTATACTGTAGTGTATCATTCGTACTGTGATTCCTTTTTGCAAGAATAATTAGTTATAATACATATAATAGGCTTTGGACCCTAAACAGATATCTGTGTATTTTCTCATAGTGTTAAGTGTTCATAGAGCGTCGGTGACGCTCAAGCAGCTTTGTAGTTAATCAGGTTACACCAGGTTACACTTACACTTTGTCTCTACACTAAGGTATACTGTGTATCTCATTGTTAAAGGTATAGATATAAAGGTATAGCGTTGTGAGCGTCTGCGCCGCTGGTGATCTCCTCGTGGTCTCGAGCGTCCGCTACGCCATAGCGAATCATCAGTCAACAGCCAATAGCGTGTCAGCCTGTGATCTCTGGGCCGTGAGCGAACGCGACACTTGAGCGTCTCGCCTACGGCTGAGCGATCGATACGCAACTAGCGTACCCTTACGGTACTTCTTACGTAGATAGCGTACAGTGTTCTTAGACCTCATAAAGGGTTATAAGTACGATAAATTATTTAGCTTTATCAACACAAATTCCTGCACGATTTTCTTTGCAGTGAACACAGCAGTATTTGTGGCAGCGGGGAATGCTTCTACCCAGTTGGAAAACACATCAGTACATATTAACACATATTTCAAATTGCTACAGGGTGGTAACTGTATGAAGTCGATTTGTATTACCTGAAAAGGTCCGTCTGTAGGAGGGATATGAGATGGCTCCGTTGGTATTGCCTTACCAATATTCTTCCTCAAGCAAGTAAGACATGTCATTGCTTTCTTACCTGCATGAGAAGAGAATCCTGGTGCACTCCAGTAGGCTCTTACCAGCTTGCACATACCCTCCTTGCCCAGATGAGTCAGACCATGTGCCGTCTCAGCTAGACTTGGGAGATATGTTCTGGGGGCCACTGGCTTACCGTGTCCATCTGTCCAAAGTCCTGAGGACTCCTACCCATATCCCTTCTCCTTCCAGACCATCTTTTCCTGTAGGGAACACAAATTTTTAATTTAATTATTTCATGTTATCAGTTGTGTGAAGTAAAACCATCTCTGGATGAGAGAAGAGAGGGAAAATGAAAAAGAAAATGTCAGGTTTGCATTCACCGACAGGCCGTCACACCATCATACATATCAGTGTCTGTACACAATCTCCCTTCACCAGTATTCCCATTCTCACCCTTTGTGCATGACAAGGCACACTGCAGTAATACTGGTGTCATCCTGCTGGTGAGATATACTGGATTTGGAGAGAACTCTGAAGGACCGAGTAAGCATGTGGTGATGGAACTGTAATCGGGTCCATGTATTGCACCCTCCTGTAGGTGAACGTAAGAGATGAAGAGGAAACTGTGAAGAAAAATTACATAGAGGTTGGTAACAGATAAGTTTGTAGAGGTAAAGAGGATTTTATAAAATTTTGACAACTGAATTGGGCACTATGGGGAATGACTTTCTACTTGGTCTACTCCCCTTTAAAAAAAATCCTGTGTTTGTTGTATCTCTACTGGGACTATCCCAGCCATCTTTCCAGTGTCCTGTCCATCCTAAGTTCATAGGGAACCTGGTATTTTAGCTAGACATTTTCCTCTACCTGTGATGGACATGAATCTAGAACAGTGAAATGCAACATTAGTCTTTGTGGGTGTCTAACATACTTTGTACTTCCTGAGTGGGAGCACATTATATGTATATCATATCTAACAAAGCTCCTGTTAAGTTAATCAGGGGCCATTTCTGCTAGGAAAAAGAAGCAAAAGTTTAGAGGCCCCATCTTAACCCCAGCAAGTTTTGTTAAAGTGTAATGTTGCGTTTATTTTGTTCTTTCCATTAGCCGAATTTGTGTTTTCTATATGGCTTGTGATTCCTTACTATATGTCCCTTGGTCCCATCTATGTGTTTAATAATGTGGCTTGTGTTTTCTGTCTAGGGGGTCTATATTGACTATGTGTCCTACTACTCCTACAATCTCTGGCAAAATGCCCTTCCTTCCTACAAGTGTAACATATTATTGACCTTGACTTACCATTAGGGATCTGGGGTTTGAGCTGATGGGTCTTTCCTGTATGTGCCTGTATACCTACCGTCCTCAACCTCTCCTCCTGTTGTTCTCTGCGCCTAACAATATTCTTGTGATGCTCAATAGCGCACTCTCTAAGATTAGCTACTGTGACCCCTTTCCAATTTGGTAAAGAAGTCTGCACCCTGACCCTCAATGCCTTATTGAGACCGTCCAGAAGCACAGAGACAGCCACCTCCCTGTAATTTGTATCATTCCCTATATCCGATACCCCAGTGTATCTAGCCATTATTTGCAACGCCCTATGGAAATATTCAGATGTCATTTCATTTTCTCTCTGCTTTATGGAGAAAATTTTGTTCCACTTAACAGCAGTGGGGAAATACAGTCCTAGTTGTATGTTAATTTGTTTGTCAGTCATAGGACTATCCGACTCTAATTTATAACCCGTGATAAATTTTTGGGTGTCAATATTAGGGGGTAGGCATGCTTTCAAGAATGTCCGCCAATCTTTGTTTGCCAGTTCATGGGTATTACCCAGATCCCTGATAAACTTCTGACATCTGGCTAAATGCTTCTGGGGATCGGGGAATTCTGAAATGATTGACTGCAGCTCTGATCTGGACCACGGGCAATACATTGTATTGTTCCTGGTGAGGATTATTCCCTGACTATTAGTCCTCCTTTTGGGAGTCACTATTTCCAAGACAGGATGTAATCCTACCATTCCATTCCTAATCTTCTTACTGTGAGGTGTTATTGTCTCTGTGTAATGAACAGTCTCACACTTACCGGTAGCTGTGATCTCACCAGTCCTTTCAGTGGGGGACACTGTTACTGCTCTTACTCGTTGGGCCTGGCCCACCTGAGTTTCCTGTAAGGTGACTGCCTGAATGAGAGCTGAGATTAGGCTGGATCCTTCATCTTCCTGTGACCTATAACCTTGGAGAGATTTCAAAACAGGATACAACTTGCACGGGTTAGGGTTAACACATTGCTTCTGCATTCTACTATCATTTACAGATGTACCATTAATTGTAGCCATTTCCTCCCCTTCGACTTGTGTTGGTAATGTTGTGCTCATACTCACATTCCTGCCAGGTTTGGAACTTGCTGTGCGAGCTAGTTCCTTCTGCACCTCCCCCTCTTGCTGCCATAGGTTTAAACAATCGGTATGTCTGACCCTTTGTTTTCTAGATTTAATCAGACATATTTTAATCCTTATGTTCTGCAGTACCTCTGGTTCAAAGCTACCCACCCCAGGGAATGATGCCCTATCTTTAGCAGTCATACGTACCCATTCATTGCAAAAAGCCTCCGTGTGTGAACCACATTTCTCACACATAATAAATCTTGCTGACCCACTGGGCCGCAATTCTCCAGCCTGAACCCTACATACCGAACGTCTCTCACTTGAGCAACTGGCTCCCATAATTGAGGGTCTTTACCCACAAACACCAAAATACTCAATGCAAGCAGACGGTGAAAGTTATTCGAGCGCCTTTCACACGCTCTCACCCATGCTGGCCAGTACAACGATACACTGTCGATAGTGGATGGCAATGTACCCAACTTAGGGCTCCTATAAGACCTTACAGCACCGTAATTTCTTTCGGTGGAGGTTTTGTTGGAATATTTTCCTGAGAGAGGCAGCGAAAAATTCCTTTTTGGTATCTTTCCAATGGAATTTTTGTAGGGTGAAAAACAGAGAAATTAGATAACTATTGGTCACCCTTTCCAATGGAAGTCCACCAGGGAGATTTCCCGACGTTATCAAAGAAAAACCCCTTTGTTTACACAATCATGTCTGCGTATGCTTTTCCACAGCACATATGACACAATGAGATCACGTTGTGCTGTGTAGAGCACACGGACGTGCGGTTCAATCACACAGCCTATAGATACTAGTTATCTATATGCCCTACGATCGCGGGAGTCGAATTCACAAGCTGCACTCCTCAGCCGGAGCGTAACAAAAACTATACAGGGTCACAATTCTCAATTCACAATTCCCTACCACGCTCCTGTGCAAGTCTCCTCACGACTTGCGTATTTCCACAAGATGTTCACGTAGGATAGCAAACCTTTTGCCACCGGGCCTTTACTAACCCAGTGTTCCCACGGGACCTGAATTTCCAGGGTTCAGCTCCACTCACTCCGCTTTCACTCACTCAAATACACCTTGTTTTTCTTTTCTGTACAGAAAATTTCCACTCCCTTCGGTTGGTTACTTTACCCCAGAGGCACTTACAGTTTTAAACTAAATTTTTAAGGTAGCCTGTTTTGAAATCGGATAGTTATGTGCTATTTAATAAATGTATACTATCCCGCGAACAACTATCGTGTGATTTGTACTTATCGTCCATACTCCTACGCAAACTTGCGTACCCACGCTACTGTGTGTGCCTTTTACGCCGCGTGTGCGACCCTGTACTTTGTCCAGACCATATGCACAAACGTGCGTCCACAATAAAACAAACCACACAATCTCTATAAATGTGAGCAATACAAACTATAATCGCTCACAAACACAACCCACACTTGTTCTGTGTAAACCTTTACAACCAGGCCAGAACTGCGTTTTGTGTCTTTATAATTACTCCCTTAATACACTTATTTCAAATTTATCTATATAGCAAACAAATGTATCCGATTTCACACAGGTCTAAAATGACTAATAACCTATGGTAACACTATGTGGGGGGAGTATGCAAAATATTGTTACGCTTTGTGTACGCTTTTGGCAACAACAAAAATTACACAGATTTTTAAATAGCTTTTTTCCTGTTTACCTCCGGGTTCTTTCAGCACCTCTGCAGACCAGAGAGAGCAGACGCAATCTAACAGCACACAAATAGGGTTTTAAAACGTCCAAGCAAACAGAAAAAAGGTTTAACTTAAAGATGTATTTACATCCTTTGCTGATAGATTAAAGTCTGCTATGAACTGCTAGCCTATGAGGGTGTGAAAAACCGGATCGAGCTCCCAATTGTAAATGCTGATTTACTTACAGGACTAAAAGCAATACTTTAATACACTCAATACACTTTAAAATCGAGCCGCTGCGGCCACTGTATTCAATCCTTAACTTACGTACTTTTTACTCAGTTAGCGTACAAAGCCCCGTACCGTGTACGCACTTTGCGTACACACGCCGTGACAGATGTACAAAGTACACGCGGTGCATACACACATACCGACACGCCATGAGCACTATGCAGCTACACGTGTGCCTGAAATACACTTATAACCTTAGCAGGGAAAGAGACACGACTCCAATTGTATATAAGCTGTTGGGATCCGACCCGCCAACATATAATTGATAAAAGAGGGTTACAACAAGTATACAATTACAATAACAGAAAAGAGTCTACAATACAATGGTACATACGTTTGGTTTCACCAGCGCCACACGGTCCGGTGCTCAGATCAATCAGACAAGATGACCTTCAGAGAGAGAGAGTGACCGGCTAGGCAGCTTTGGCTTTTATACAGTTGGTAAAAACACAATACAATGGAAACTGTAACCTCTTCATCCATAGGTCAAAGGGCTGGTCATTTACAGTACAGGAGGGGTCATAGGTTGGTTTGAATAGGTGGGCGATATCTGTTCCAGGTGTACTTGCAGTTGGTCTCCACTGGGTTCCCGCCGAATATCAAATTACAGTAAACACAGTATAAAATTAATATCCTATTCCTGCACATAACTATGCGCAGGAGCGTGCTATCTTCTGCAAACTGCTACCGGAATGTTGCCCTTAAAATAACCTACAGTTGGATACCAAACACCACCTTATAACCTAATGCTGTCCCCTCATAACCTGTAAAGGTGAATCCCTTTGTTGTAACTTTTAAACAAGTATAACTTGCTGGTGTGGAGCGTGTGGGCTATGTGTACATTGTGCACTATGTGGATTAAATATGAGATATGTCTTTGTGGCTTTTCCATGCGAGTACCAATGCTACCGTAATTACTCATACCACGCGCTAATACGCAGGACCACGTGAGCGGTCATACGCAACTTGCGAATATGCGCTCGCACGGCAGAACAAGTACGTGCATGGAGGCCATCTGTGTGGAGTTTGTCCGTGATGTGTGTACTGTAATATTTTCTGACTTCGACAGTGGGCCGCATAAGTAATTGTGTCAGATTAACCCCCCCGGCCATATGCCATCATGGGCTGTTCCATGTATGCAAATGGCAATGAGGGATCCAAAGCCAATATGGGCCAATGTTTACGTAGTATCCTACCAGTGGCCTGTACATGATTATCATATCTGGTAGTATAAATCATCCTAACAGGGGTATTGGGACCCTTAGTAATCCTATTTGAATAAATGTCACAGGCCTTTCTCTAACATTTCTGTAATGTTCGTGGGGTGTAACCACGCTCTTGGAATATATGCATCATGTCAGTGAGTTGTGACTCTCTTACAGTATCCTCAGTGTTATTCCTCATCACCCTTAGCAGTTGCGAAACAGGGAGGTTGTCTTTTAATGCTGGTGGATGAAAACTACTCGTCAAAAGAGTAATATTCCTATCGGTGGGTTTCCTATAAAGGGTCATGGTGAACACCCCCCAAGGTGTCCAATAGTAACATCCATAAAATTGACATGTTCTGCAGAAATGTCAAAAGTGAGTTTAATGGGACTATCAAGTTCATTAATATGATCGATCATTGCAACAAAGGATTCCTGTGTAACTAACCAGACAACGAATATGTCATCTATAAAGCGCTTATAGATTTTAATATTGTGACCAAATTCAGTCAAAATATGTCTGTTCAAACCTAGTCATAAACATGTTCGCATAAGATGGTGCCAGGTTTGAACCCGTGGCCGTCCCTGGTACTTGAAAAAAGTACCTGTCCCCGTATTTAAAGTGATTAAGACCCAAAACCAAATCGGTTAACTCAAGTATATATTCAGTGGGTATTCCCTTCGTGGGTTCAAGCAAAATTATTTCACGCAAAGCACTAATCCCCTCAGAGTGAGGTATCACTGTATATAGGGACTGTACGTCCATGGTGGCGAGCAAAATGTTGTCAGTTAAATCTTGGTATTGTTTTAAATGATCAAGTAAATCGCTAGTATCATGGATGTAGCAAGGATTCTTGACAACATAAGGTTGTAACTATGAATCCACAAATTGGGCCACAGGTTGTAGCAGTGACCCCTCTGTCACAATGATCGGTCGCCCCGGTGGTCTATCCAAGGTCTTATGTATTTTGGGCAATGTGTATATTATCGGACAACAAGGTTTCTCCACTGTCAAATATTCAAACAAGTCATTATCGATCCAATGATTGTCAAGACCTCTCTTCAGGAATGTATCTATCTGTGCTTTAACCTGTACCAAAGGGTTGAATCTAACTCTCTTATACGTCAACTCATCGGACAATTGATGGTTAATCTCTGCATCATAATCCACCCAATCCTGTATGACTACAGCTCCCCCTTTATGCGCTGGTCTGATTACCAGGTTAGGGTTGGAGCGTAGTCGTTTGAGTGCCTGGCGCTCTTCGGAAGACAAATTATCATAAGGAGTGGGAGGTTTATATTTACAGGTGTCCTTGTTAACCATTCTCAGAAAAGTTTTTAGGCTGGAATTAGTGGAGGGGGGATCAAATTTAGACGTCCTTTTAAGATGTTTCTTAGGAGCGATACTATCCTTGCCTGCAAAAAATTCTTTAAGACGTAGGTTTTTGCCAAATCTATATTGATCAACAATTCCCTCAAAAGGTTGGTGCCGGAAAAAGGCTACACATGAAAGGCCACGGGACAGGAGACTTGGCTCTGCTTGATCTAATGTTGTAGTAGAGAGATTAAAGACAGACTTTAGGTCTGCTTCCTGCGGCCCCGTCTTTTTGTAACCACCACTCCTCGTGTGAGGGCGGTGGTTCTTATATCGCCTATAGGGCGCAGGGACCTGGTGTCCATGCCTGATTCTAAAAAATGTCTATCACCAGACTTATTATCTGAAAAATCAGTGTCTGATGTAGAAACAGATGAACCTAGTTCTCGAGCAAAAGGTTGTCGTTGCTGTCGTCTATACGTACGCGGCTGTCTATTGGATGGGTACTGGTTGTTATGACCTAGTAGCCAACGGTAGACTGTGTGCATTTGGTAGTCCGTAGTCACTGTAGTCAATTTTTTCCTTTTAAAGGACGTAAGTTCCTTACGGTATGAGTCCACCTGTGTCTGTAATCTCTCAAGCCAATTGGAACTCTTATCGTCCCTAAGGGCTGGTATAGTGGTAATTTCTAGTTGTTCTATGTCACCTTTCACCTTTTTAGGCTCATTACTGGCCTCCTCAATAACAAGAATGAGGAGGTCCAGGGAACATTTGTTTAATATCCCGCACCACTTAGTGCAAAATACTGGATTATTACGACCCAGCGTTGGTATATTACTGATCCTAAACCCTCTGGGAATTTGTTTGTGACGGTAGTACTCCGACAAAAACTGTCCGTGAAGTTGTAAGTCTACTTCACGGCATTTTCATTTCAATAACCTGTAAAAAATGTCGGCAGAAGTCTCAGCAGGCAATGAATCAAAGTCTAATTTATCAAATAATACCTTCTCTATTTCATCGTCAGTGTATGAGACAATTCCCTGTTCAGCTCGGGATAACAAGCCTTCGTCAAACAAGCATGATGCTCCTTGGGCCATAATATGAGGAAGATATAGAAATAACAACAACAACATATAACATGAATTCTGATAAATAACAGTAGTCTCTAGATCGACATTATAATATAATATTGCTTAATTACATAATTAATTACATATTATAAACATTTGATGGGTGTCAGGAAAGAGAACCAGTGTATCACTGGTAGTCCAATATATCCAGGGTAGTCCTGCACTCACATCTGCGTTGATTCAATAATAGGGGTGCACCCAGTGGAGTCCACCAAAAGTAAGTGGGACCACAAATATACATACAGTTCCAGTTTTCCTGGGGGGGCACTCTCCTAGACGAATAAAGTTCAATCACAGTTTCATGTAGTCATAATCGGCTTTTAATGGGTCGACGTTTTGGCTCTATAACCAGAGCCTTTCTCAAGACAAGCCACATACAATTTTCAAATGTTGAAATTCAGTCAAGCAGTCATTTACTGCTCAAATGGCACAAAAAAGAGAAGAAATACAATAATTACAATTAGCCTCACGGGCCCAATAAAGGATACCGCCACCACAATAGTGTCCAAAAATAAATGATGTGCAAAAATAGCATAATAGTCCATAGACATACACCGAGAGTGGCAATGGTGTGCCGGGGTATATAAACCAACACCATCAAAGTTATACCAGTCACCTCCATATAAAGTAACCATACTCACTAATGGAAAATTCATGCAGCTCCACAGTATGTTACTGTGATGGAACGGACTATCATAACAGCCAAAAAGTCCTACAAACAGAGGTAAATAAATCCAAGGCTGTCTCCTAGTGGAAATGGACCTCTAAAAATAAGATACTATAGTGGAATACTCACTTAAACAAGATGGTCAATAGAAAAAGTCCTCAAGTAGTAATGTTAGGCCACCAAATCTAGGGATCTCCCTATAATATGAATACTGAAACCTCCTTGAGCATATAATAACATCAATCTCAAATAAGGGTCATAATCTTACCCTAATAATACAACAAATACCAAAGGAGACAATACTATGTTGTGACTCACCACCAGACAGTATGGACCCAAATCCATTCCAAAGGCTGCATGCTCACATTCGCTGCGGTAACCCTTATAAGGCCATCCGACCAGAAGTGTACAATTATCAGTGAGCGGACTAAAGCTAATGTAT
Organism: Pseudophryne corroboree; assembly: GCF_028390025.1. NCBI lineage: Eukaryota > Metazoa > Chordata > Amphibia > Anura > Myobatrachidae > Pseudophryne > Pseudophryne corroboree. The sequence goes on along the minus strand of NC_086444.1, from coordinate 700,257,174 downwards.
AAAACATCTATTAACAACAGAAGGGAACCACCAAGTATGTCAAATGTACAAGATAAATGGTAATTGCAAGGCTACTGCCTATGCACTCGTCGCTGAGTTCACTGGAATCCCGCTCCCACGAGCGGTGTGCGTTCCAGCGTCCGGAAGCGCGTGTTGCGAGTCACCAACCGGAAGTGGAGCCGCATCCTGCATTCCACTGGCCGGGACGTGGAAAGAAGCTAGTGTCAGCACTGGGGATAGCGATCCTGGTACAGCCCAAAGGGGCTTGGATCAATGCGAGTATTAACAAAGGATAATAGCTCAATCAGGTGAACGCTGGGTAAACATCAAATGTACCGGCTAACAGATTCAGATATTATAAGCTGAAGCACAACAACTTAAAGGCCAGACCTGCTATCAAAAATGTATAAAGATAATAACATCACTTATTCATTACAATGAAATCCAAAGTTTATTACACAACTAATAGA